>NC_090266.1:175397809-175660309 GCF_040414725.1 Anabrus simplex | reverse complement strand
AATAAAATTTATAAAATACCTGAAAAAGAATCATATAATAACAAAACAATCTAATTAAATTGAAATGAATTGAATTAATCAATTAAATTAAAATTAACGAGGCCTTCTTTACAAGGAGTGGCATCTTTAACTTTAACATCACACATTTGCAGTCGGAGAACAATCCCCATGCTTTGAGACGATCCCACCAACTGGTTCATTTTTTCCATTAATGCTTGTACAGGGATGTTGGGAGGCATTATTGTAGAACCTTTGTTGTATTAGCTCATAGACTGACTGATATATCCAATCTAAAGTTTTGGAAGTCACTCCACCACTACCACTAAAGGATGTTCCACTCCATACCCAATGGCACACGTTGTTCCAAAATGATGTACCAACCTCGCATATTACCAACACAGGGTACCGCTACCCAGAGGCCACCTATCCATACTTCCTTGTTAATTAACAAGTTCTTTCGGGAGGTACAGGAAACCTATAGTATACTGCAGAGAAGTGGAAACCCTGCAAGAGCTCCGGGAATATGTCTTGGAAGCCTCTCATGACATTAATCAAAACCACAAGGACCTGAGGCGGGTTCAAGAGAGTTTTCTTCCAAAGGTGCTGAGAACGTATTACCGGCAGTGGTGGACATTTGTTAATGTAATAATCCCTGGCCCGGACGGGACTCGGACCAGGAGCCTTAAGGACGGAAGGCTAGTATGCTACCCATTCAGCTAAGCAGCCAGACAGTTGTATTCTCAGTATGGTATTATTTACTACCGGGCTGGCCAACCTAAGCACAGTTGTCAGCGGCACACTATTCCAGTGAGTTTGCAGCAATCACATGGCAAGTGGTTTAAATTCTGCCACCAGCCATCTTTAGGATAATGATCTGTGGTTTTCCATTTCCACCTTCAGGGTACAAATAAGGGGCAGGAATCATCATAATTGCAATAGACCAAGTTACACTAATTTCATATTGTTGAATAGTTATCAAACATTCATTATATTTGTTAAGTTTAAAGTGTAAAGTTACTTCCTGTTCTATCACAAAACTCTATCAATACACTAGTGCTAGTCGTTCCTCTGGAATGAGGATATGCATGTTATTATTGTTTTTGTTGACACCAGATGCTCGACCTTGAAGATACAACAGCAAGTCACAACTGGTTTAAACACTTGCGCACATGACCATGCAGCCTAATCAGTATCTACCGGCAGCCGCTGCATTGTGTTTCTTGCAATTCCTAAATTCAACTTACCTCAAGATTAGTGCAAGTTACAGACCTGAAACTTGCAACATTGTGATCCTCTCCCCAAGATTTATTACTTATGTTAATGCGGTGCATCAGTTACCTTCCATCCTATTTATATATATATTCAGGTTAAAATTATTTATAGGATGGTCTGAGCCATATTATGTAAATATTTGCTATAGTTATTATTGATATCATATCTGTACTTACACAAGACCTGGTGTTAAATGATGCAGTGTTGTTAACTGGTTAATTAAGTTGCACCTGTCCATTTACTGTTTTGGGATCTAACAGAAATCGAAACGTCTAGAGTTTGTTATATTTTTTTACATGGGAGTGGGACACCTTGACAGTTATACAGCAGTGCCAGATTTGGATTTGGTACCTGTAATCATTGGTGCTGGTACTGGTGTCTTACTGCAGATCACCAAGGAACAGACAAAAATGTTATTTTCTTCGCGAATACAATCTGTATATGAGTAAAAGTATACATCACTCTCTGAATGTATGACCTATTTGTGATTTTTTATTAAACCATCTACAATCCTGAGAAGATGTACCAACAGTACATAGATACCATGTGAGTATGTTGTGTACCTCCGTGGAGCATCAACATATCCCTTTAATCTTGCATGCAGGTGGTCATTCAGGTGGTAAACATCATCTGTAGAACATTGGTTCTCACGTCTTTTACATTTTTTAAACTGTCTGTTGCAGGACATTAAGAGGGGATAAATAGAACACCTTGAGAGTTGATGAATGCTGGTTTATGCATATTCAGTTGGGAGGAGATCCTATAATCATGCTAGTCTGAGAAATTATCAAATATCTTAAAGAAAATGTTGAGTAGCACATGCAGAATGTGGGCAAGCATTGTCCTATGGAGCAGTACATTGTTCTCCTGGCTGCAGAATAGGTTGAATAATGTTCTGGACCTACCAAACACTGGTCATATCATCAAGTCAATTCACCAACTTTGTGTCAGTAGATTTACCGACATGTAAAATACTCCTATGGGGCAGAATTTTCAGTACCTCAGCATCACCAAAAACCATAAAAATAGTTAGTGGGACTTACAATGAATGACATTTTAAATGGCAAGCTGTCAAAATCAGAGAGATTGGCCTTGCATGATCACACGACCACATGGTGCTGAGCTGTTGTATGATAAGTGTTGGACAGAAAGAGCACAGAGACCTGTCTCTCAGAAATTATACGCAAGAGAATTGTTGAAGCCATGGAAGATGAGGAAACATGGATGAGAGTGAAGTGGCTGAATGCCAGTAGAACCAGATTGAAGGTTTTCACTGGCTGCCTCATGCTTCACGAGATGCAGTAGGAAATAAGTCAAAGTGAATCAAGTCTTCTATCATGTGTCCATGGGTTGAGCTGGTGTGTCTGTATCATTTACAAACATATTCTGAACAGTTTTGTTCGCCAGATCTGTGCGACAGACATGGACAACCATCGAGAATCTATTCTTGTCACTAAATACTACAGAATGTTATTTGATACAGGTAATACACTCACAGCACTTTGGTTGTGGATGCCATGTAGTCTGTCATGTCTTCCCTTACAATGTGTTGATCTTGATGGATACATGTATTGTCTGACCATCTAGAATAGTATAGGAATATTTGCTTGACCATAGTTGTGACCATCAGAGAAATCTCCAACACATATGCTGCAGTTCTGCTGCCTGACCATCCAGGGTCTTGGACGCCTCCAGTACAACCCCCTCTCACATGCCTTTACTGATGCTATGTTATTTTTCAGGTGAAAATTTCATCCAAGGATTCACTGGAATTCTAACTTGGGCTGTCTGGGCATATAAATAGATATATATTCCTCTTTCAGTGTTTTTTATACACTTACGAGATAAAAAGCGAAACATTGTGAATTTTAGACAAAATTTAATGTTAGTCTGTTTCAAACCTTGTATAAATTAAATTTCTGACGTTACAACAATATGGAAATGTATCATAAGTTAATTAGCCCATTTCAGAAGTTCCAACGCAATAAATGTTAAACATTATTGATCGTGACAATCACAAAACCAATATCGCTGTTTCCCACCTTTGGACAAGAATTACCGCAAACAGCTGTCTTGTGCTCTAGGAGGGGTGGATGACAGAAAGGGGATTGTGAAGAAGAGTGGATAGCAGTAATGAGGAAATGTTAAACACACACATAAATGAAACAATCCAGAGTGAATGTAGTCTTCTGTTATGTAAATTAAAATTTTTGGTTTCCTAAGCTTGAACCAGCTCTAAGGAAAAAATTATTTTATTATTGTATATATAAACCCTGCTTAATATTTTGAATCAGTGATCCAGTGACAAAAGGGGCAGAAGGGAATGAAATAATAAATGATAAAATTGATATTTTATACGTGCAAACACTTTGATGATCTCATTTTATCGTTCTGTCTTGTCCTCTGGAATTCTTGGTGGATTGAAGAATGCATCCAACCTTCTGTAGATTTTGTGGTCACAACATATAGTACCCTGAAAATAAAATAAAATGTTATTAAAACAGGAGCATGATATATTCAATATTCATTAAACTAGAAAGAGAGTCATTCAATCATTTAATATTCCAGTTTTCCTTTCAATAGTCATGAGTAAGCGATGTGTGATTAGCTCGGTGGCTTAGTTGTTGGCTTCCTACCCGGAAATCTGGGGTTTGAATCCCGGTCGATCCTTTGTCGAGATTTTCATCTCTAGAATTACGTGGCATCTGGAAGGGCATCCAGTATTAAATCCCCAGCCAAAACTAAAAAATGACCCTGGTGGCTCCAGCAACCCCAGAAATAAGTGGGACAAGCTGAAGAAAGTAGTAGTAGTAGTAGCAGTAGTAGTAATGCAGAACAAGCAACTGTAAATACTTAAGTAACTCTCACAATTACAGTACAACGGTGATCTTTACTTATAACCGCCATCTTCAATGGTTGAGTTGACTGGTCATTGCCCTTCTGTTCTTAAGATACCAGGTTCACTTCTGGCTGAGATAGGTGGCATTTGAGGGTGTTTAAATGCAACAGTTACATTATTGTTAGCTTCCAGCACAACAAAGAACTTCCATGGGATGAAATTTCAACACTCCAGCACCTGCTAAGACTTTTAATAGTTAAAACTGTTGTTAAACAAATTACATTACAAGAACTACAGGTAACATTCTGTATTAATATAGTGTAGTACTGATAACTATCATATCTGATGAACTTTTTGATTCTATTTTATTTTCCTTATACTGCACATGGTTTGTGCTTTGCATTTAGGGTTGCCAGATTTCCAGATGGCAAATACGGAACACTTTGATTTCTTTATATTATAGCGCGGAAATGAAACACCACAGCTATTTAATGAATGAGGGAAGAGAGAAATAACGTATCAACTAATAAATAATAATATACTAGTGTAAAGTGTTTATTACAAACTATTAAATAGTTAATTAGTATAAACTAGCATTTCAAAAGTATTTGTCAATTGGACATGTCATGTTGACCAGTTCCTTATTCTACAAAACCTTTTTTTGTCAAATTCCTTAAAATTCTCATTATAGTTGAAGTACACAAACTATTCTTTTTATTAAATCTATAGAACTCTTTTTCCTTTCATTCCTCCATTTTATTGCCATTCCTGCAAGTATTCTTTATGTATATGAACGAGATGGAAATATACCTCACAAAAACTTATATATTACCGTACTAAAATATTCGACCAAGTTAACTTGTAATATATACCCACTTCTCTGGTATTGTTTTAATATGGAGAGTTACATTTAGTTTTTCACCACCATCTCCTGAATATTTTGTACTCTTTGATCAGAACCACAAATTTTTTAGCAATGGTACTATGGTCTAAAATGTGAGATTTTAAAAGAGAGAATTTGTTCTCTGACAAACAGAACATTCAGCCATATATGGAACAAAATGAGAAAAAATAAATAATCCTTTATAAGGCAGCCCCATATTCATTCCCTATGTTCCAGGGTCAAGCTATAGCATGTTATACTATCATAACAACAATATGTCCTGATGGAGAGTGAAACATGTGAAACCATGTGTGAATAAGATTATAACTTCATTAATCATATTATCTGTCTGATTACACATACCTGAAAAAGTTTATCCATTATGTTCCATAGAGTGGAAAATTACTCCTAAGTAAGCCTGCAACATCTACAACAGGAAAATATCTTAAAAATCATCCTATGGAATACATTCGAGATCATATATCCTTCGAATAGTCATGCTTTACAATGTGAAGGACTTTGATGTTTCTTAGAAGTGAAATTCCTAAATGAAACTTAGAGGAAACAAGTTCCGTCATCTAACATCACAAAGAAATTAACTGTACTGTATTCGTTACATAATTGAATACTCGTGTATAATTAAAATACATAATTATTTATTGTATTACATTTGGAATAACGTGCCATTATAACATCAAAAACTCGTAGACTTTCCTGGAAGTACGATTTTGAAAGGAACAGTTCTGAAGATTTTGTACACCTATCATTTTCTATAGCAAATGCTATTTTCTGCCTCATCACTGATGAAGTCTTATCTTCTGTCCATGAGATGAAAGGAATTTACAAAGCAACAGGCCTAAAATAGATTCTTATTTGTGGTACACAACTTAGGATTGATATACAAGATAGTGGACGAAAGTAAAACATTTGTCTAGTTTGACTATCTCAGTATGAAAAGTGAAAGGTGGCTCATGTAAGCATTCAAATTGTAGGCCATTTCATTTATTGTGTCATACAGTGAAGATTTTCATAAACAAATTAAAGGGAGGTCTTAAGAGATGTAATAATAACTTCAGACTTATGTAGATTCATGTAGAACTATCAAAACACTTCAGTCTATACATACATACATACATGCATGCATACATACATACATGCATACATACATACATGCATGCATGCATACATACATACATACATACATACATACATACATACATACACTGCCAAGTAATTTATGAAGAAACATCAATAATAAAAGGCCTTTCATTGTGTATTCCTGGACCTATAGAAAGAATTTTAATGGCTACCTGATGATCCTGTTTATTTGTCAATCATCATCATTATCGTTCATCAATGATCTGCATTTAGAGCTGTCACCCAGGTGGCAAATTCCCTACCAGTTGTTTACCTAGCTTTTTCTTAAACGTTTTCAAAGAACTTTCAAGCTGTCAATGGAGAGATGGCATGGAATAACATTAGTAGACAAATAAGTTTGACTGGCGTCTTAAAAAGTAGGAAAGATCACAATATGAAGATGAAGTTGGAATTCAAGAGGACAAATTAGGGCAAATATTCATTTATAGGAAGGGGAGTTAAGGATTGGAATAACTTACCATGGCAGATGTTCAATAAATTTCCATTTTCTTTGAAATCATTTAAGAAAAGGCTAGGAAAACAACAGAAAGGGAATTGCCACCTGGGCGACTGCCTTAAATGCGGATCAATATTGATTTACTGACCTACCAAGACACATGGCTAGTGCATACCGTGGAGGCCACTGCGTGGGCTACTTGGAGCCACCGGCAATGTCAGTGCATTATGACAGACTTTGTCTCATTTTCAAAAATTGATACCTGCCTGGCCATCAGATGATATTGGTATTATAACTTTATTCATTCGGAACAAATATTTCAGGTTCCCTATGGGAATCAACAACCAGTTAGTCAGCCATTTTGTCACCTCACTCCCAAGTCTTCCCAGCCCAAATTATGCAACATTTTTGTAACATTACTCCTTTGTCGGAAATACCCAGAACAAATTGTGGTGCTTTCCTTTGAATCTCTTCCAGTTATCGTATCAAATACTTCTAGTGTGGGGTCCCATACACTGGAACCATACTCTAATTGCAGTCTTACCAGAGACTTATATGCCTCTCCTTTACATCTTTAATACAACCTCTAAAGACTCTCATAACCATATGAAGAGATCTGTAATCTTTCTTAACAACCTCATTAATATGATTACCCCAATGAAGATCATTCCTTATGAAACACCTAGCTACTTACAGTGTTCCCCATGCAGTACTATCACCGCATTAAAACTGAGAGGACTTTTCCTCTTGGTGAAACTTACAACATGACTTTTACCATTTACCATCATACCATTAACCACTGTCCATCTCACAACATTGTCTAGGTCCCCCTGCAGTTGTTCACAATCTTGCAACTCGTGTACTGTTCTATACAGTATAACATCATCTGCAAATAGCTTTATCTCTGATTCCAGTTCATTACTTTTATCATTTTTATGTATAAGGAAACATAACAGTCCAATAATACTGCACTGCTGGACCCCTCCTCCCCCTCTTGATCATTACAGGATCAGATCACACTTCAGCTACTCTAATTCTCTGAGTTCTGTTTTCTAGACATTTAGTCACCCATTCAACCACACTTTTGTCTCGTCTATTAGCCCTCATTTTCATCAGTAATCTCCCATGATCTAGCTTGTCAAAAGCCTTGGATAGGTCATTAGTGATACAGTCCATTTGACCTGCTGAATCAAAGAAATCTGCTATATCTTGCTGGAATACTACATTGGAATAACCTTCTCTAAACTCAAACTGCCTTCTCTCAAAACCAGCTATTAATTTTGCAAACTTGTCTAATATAATCATAAAGAATGCTTTCCCAGAGCTTACAAACAATACATATCAAGCTGACTGGCCTGTAATGATCCGCTTTATGTTTGTCACCCATTCCCTCATACACTGGGGCTACTATTGCAACTCACCATTCATTTGATATCACTCCTTCATGCAAACAGTAATCAAATAATATTTCATGTATGGGGCATTATATCCCAACCCATAGCTTTTAATATTTCCCCAGAAATCTTATCTATCCCAGCTGCTTTTCTAACCTTTTGTGGTTGTTTCATAATGCAATCAAAACTAGTGTAATCATTGCTTTGGGAACTTTGATCAGAAGAACCGGGAACAATAGTTCATTTAGCACAAATCCCAGGTTAATCAGATGATGAGTTCATGAGAAAGAGGCATGTTTCTTCATCCGTTACTATGTCATGCGCAGAATGCACTCTCATTCTGTGTGTTATGTGTCCACTCTTGGTTTGCTCAGTTCAGTCTGATGCAGTACTATTATTATCTGACTTATTAAAACTTAATTACTTCTCTTCCATTCAAACTGCCACAAAAAAGTCTCATTTCAAGGTGGCTGCAAGCCGAGTATTTATGAGCCGAAAGAGGTTTCAATGCGTTGGAAGAAGTATAGGTACCCTCACCAGATCATGTCAACATGCATGTTATTCAAACGATGGTGATGTATATTATCAATCTACATAAGGAAACATCGTGTAGTGTTACAGACATCTGCTAGAATGCAGCAGAAATTTAAATCTATATATGCTCTCATGTGGAAAGAGGTCATACTATTTCAAACTCTCTAGAAAGAAAAAAGAAACACTTGTTTGGGCTGATTCATACAAGCACCTTCAAAGATATACCATTTCCATCTCGACAACTTTAAAACTTTACAAGCTAGAACAAAATGAAGTTAGACCTACAGGGGTCTATACAATGCATTGAGATTGGCAGCATGTGAAGAAAAGGAGGTCTATACGATGTATGGAGGTCAGCGTCAAGGGGTTAATCCCATCATATAGGCTGTTAACATTCTTATTTACCATTTTCTGTTGATCATGATTATGATCATAATTGCCTCTCTTATCAACCGTATGGTATTGCCTAATAGTCCTACTTTTGTGGCATTCCCTTCTATCACCTTTATTTTTAACTATGACAAAGACAGCTTCATGATCACCTGTACCACATATCACTTCTGTTTCTTCATAGAGCTCATCTGGTTTTATCAGCACCACATCTAGTATATTTTTCCCTTAAGTTGGTTCCATCACTTTCTGATTCAGCTGTTTCCCATATTAACTTATTCACCATTTGTTGATCATCCTTTCTGTCAAATAATTGCACACTGAACAAGTGGCCACAAGGTTTGGGCCACGAAGCTATCCACTTGTCTTCAGGAGATAGTTGGTTCAAATCCCACTGTTGGCAGCTCTGTAAATGGTTTTCCAGTGTTTCCCCATTTTCACACCAAGCAAATGCTGGGGCTGTACCTGAATGAAGGCCATGGCCACTTCCTTCCCATTCCTAGCCCTATCCTGTTCCATCGTCACCATAAGACCCATATGTGTCGGTGCAATGTAAAGCAAAAAATTGTAAAATAATTCCACGTCAGCTCCAGCCTTGCCAGATCTGTACACCCCAAAAACATCAAGTTGCTATTATCTTTAGAGATAAGTCTTACACCTAAAATTTCATGTTTCTCATCCTCAACTTCTTTTGTAGCTTACAAATTCTTCTTTCACCAGTATGAATACTCCCCCTCCTATCATTCCTGACCTGTCTCTACGATAAACACTCCAGTTCTGTGAGAAACTTTCTGCATCCATAATATCACTTCTCAGCCACGATTCAATTCCTATTTATCAATATCTAAATATTTATCTATCCTATTTCTTAATTCTATTCCTTTCTTTAACACTAACAATTTTATATCATCTTTACATGACTTCATGTTTCGTACAGTCATCACCGCTCGGTAGTCCAACCTGTGCTACTAATTTTGTAGGATGTATTTGGTATTCACGAGAAATCTCTCTTCCACTTCTCTTCCACTTCTCTTTACTCTAAACGTGAACATAGTGACCAAGGACCTTAATACACTAGCACCTAAATGTTTTGGTAGAAAGATGTTTTTGAAGACTTTCATCTGGAGTGTGACATTGTATGGAAGTGAAACATGGACGATAACTGGCTCGGAAAGAAAGAGAATAGAATTTTTTGAAATGTGGTGTTACAGAAGAATGCTGAAGGTGAGGTGGATAGATTGAATCACGAATGAAGAGATACGGAATCAAATTGGTGAGAGGAGATCGATTTGGCTAAATTTGATGAGAAGAAGAGATAGAATGATAGGACACATCTTAAGACGCCCAGAACTTTTGCAGTTGGTTTTTGAAGGAAGTGTAGGCGGTAAGAACGGTAGGGGCAGACCAAGGTATGAATATGACAAGCAGATTAGAGCAGATGTAGGATGCAGCAGTTACGTAGAAATGAAACAGTTAGCACAGGATAAAGTGGCATGGAGAGCTGCATTAAACCAGTCTATGGACTGATGACTCAAACATCGAAAACCAGCAATAATTCCAATGGGCAGAAATAAGTTTTTTTTAGCACTGGGAAGTAAATGTTGGGAAGTAGGGAGTACGACAACATCAAATGAATTTAATATCTTGGGTGTGGTGATCAGACTAAACATTTGCTGAAGGTTACAGAGTTAAATTGAACAAGGTAACCATATTTGGTTCCAGAGATTTTGTTAATGTTGATTGTGACATATTTATGGAAATTAAAACACAGGTGATTGCTGCTTAGATGAAATGACTCCAGGTCACTGGAGTAATGTGACAAAAAAATTCTCCCTGCCTCTCAGAATCCATGGTATAGTTGCTGTCTCTAGACCTGCGGCATCATATAGATCAGAATGTTGGTCAGCAAAAAGAAGTGAGGGGAGACTGTCCATATTGCAAAAATGGAATTACTAATATGTCTTGTTACAGAACAAATAACAATGAACTCTTTGATGAAGCATATGTTGTCACTCAAATACATGAGTCGTTCAGTTGACAAGATTGTGGTTGTCTAGATCTATAGTAAAAAAAGCAGTGAATGTCGTGATACCAGATTATAGTGAAGAGTATGGTCAAAAATGGGATGTTGCTGGAGATTAAAGGAGAATATGCAACTTGCACATTTAAAATCTAGAAATGCCTTTGACTTCAGAATCTGCAAAACACACCTGGTCAACTTGATTCACTGAATACTAACAGACAATCAACATTTTATCTTTATACTGTTGATCTACTAAGAGTTCAAAGATCTTAGTCCTCCTCTCATTTCACATTTTCTGCTGTTCCCATTAACTTACTTGTATGAGCAGTACTTCCCTGCACTGATATCAACAAAACAAAAAAACAAAAAACTGACTTTAGCTAAGAACCACCTCGAGGTTCAGCCACCACCGTAAGAGAAAAGAACCACATTAATAGTAGGTGATAAAATATTTTCTTATGATAGGCAATAAGTGTTGTTATTATTATTATTATTATTATTATTATTATTATTATTATTATTATTATTAATAAGTAGTAGTGCTCCAGTCTGTTGAGCACTAGATATAATACTACAACCCTATAACATAACTATTAAGAAAAGCACATTACATAGGTCAGTCAGATATAAACAAGAATTTTGTTCCTGAACATCATCAGTTGGTAGGACCGGATCCACGCTTACGTACTTTCAACTGCTTTGTCAGTGATGCTCACAGTGTCGGAACAACAGGTGCATCCCTCCACTGTGCAACGCATAATTACAAAATTTCTTGCTCATGAAAGAGTTCAGGCCACAGAAATTTTCCAGAGATTAACTGCGCAGTTTGGTGATCAAACATTGTCAAGGATGCGTGCATTTGCCTGACATAAAGAGTTCGAGGAAAGACGAGAATGTGTGGAAAATCAGCAACACGATCACCGTCCTCAGACCGGCATTACAGACAAAATCATTCGTACAGTTCGAGACATTCTTGAAGACGATCAATGAGCGAGAGTATCAGGAATTGCAAAACAAGTCGGAATAAGTTATGGGAACTGTCAAGTGATCATCACATATGACCTGCAATACCGTAAAGTGTGTTCCAGATGGGTCCTTCACCTTTTGACGAAAAATCAGAAGTTGAGACATTTGAAGGTCTGTCAGAGGCTTACAGCAAGGTTTGCAAAAGAAGGTTGAATCGTTACCTGAGATGAAACGTGGGTCCACCACTACAATCCTGAATCCAAACAAGCCAGTAAGGAGTGGTGGTGGAGGAAACGAGAGGCAGCCCCAGTGAAAGCCAAGATTCGGCTCTCAGCTGGCAAGGTACTTTCAACCATTTTGTTTTGACCGGCGAGGCATTTTGCTCATTGATTTTTTTGCATGAGCGAAGCACAATCAATGCTGCTTACTACTGTGAACTGTTGAACAAGGTGAGGGATGCATATCACCTAAAAGACGAGACCAAATGATTTGACAGGTGATCCTCCTCCACGACAATGCCAGGCCCCATACTGCAGAACGGTCTCCAAACTACAGGAAATGCACTGGACACAATTTTGATCATCCTCGTTACAGCCCAGACCTATCACCCTGCGATTTCCATTTGTTTGGGCCACTTAAAGAAACTCTAGGAGGGCAACTATTTGAAGATGACGATGGCACGGGGAAATTTGTTTTCAATTGTCTTCCCACACAACCAGTTTAATTCAATGATGCTGTGATAAAAAACATTCCATCTCACTGGGAAAAATGTATTCCTAAAGTGGGAAACTATGTGGAAAAATAAATTGTAATTGCCTTTTGTTTTTCAATATATGATTTTTTTTAAATCCTGTTTATATTCGATTCGCCCTCGTATTTAAAAAAATACCAAGGAAGTGGCTGCAGGGCTTGGGTCACGTAGCTATCAGCTTGCATTCGGGAGATAGTGGGTTTAAACCCCAGTGTTGGCAGCCCTGAAGGTGGTTTTTCGTGGTTTCCCATTTTTCACCAGGCAAAATTCCAGAGCTGTACCTTAATTAAGGTCACGGTCACGGTCACTTTCTTCCCACTCCTAGCCCTTTCCTATTGCATCATCGGTGTCGGTGTGACATAAAGAAAATATTTTTAAAAAATTGTGTTTTAATTCTTTATTTAATATTGTGTTCTTTTTACGGGTATGTTATAGGGTTGAAGTTGTTATATTTAGTGTTTGACAAACTGGAGAACTTAGTTTCACTAGCTGAGTTGACACTGGAATGTTTGGCTTCATTTTTAAAATGTACCATTATTTCAAGTAATATTGCTTTGTAGATAAGAAAGATTATTTAACATTTTGTATATAATTTAATTTTGTTATAGACTATGTTTAAGTTAAACATGCTAGGACATTCAGGATATGAAGCTGAATGTGTGCATGAGGGTACACAACCCATGCCCATACATAACAACCTCTTTATCTAATTAATGTATCTCGAGCTGTATATTGTCGTTGTGCCTGGGAAAATCACTATGTGACAATGTTGTCGGGGACCCACAATACGTATGTGTATCATTAAGAATAAGAATTATTTTACATAACTTTTGCAGTATTGACCTTAAATGACAGAATCTTACCAGCCAATATTCTATGCTGAAATATTTCACATAGTGGTTTTTGCAGGCACAACAGCGTATTTGTATTCCTTTTTATATTTCCGCTGTGGATGTTTGTCGACTTGTATTGATCACAGAGGTAGTTCCTAAATCACAATACAGTGAATAAGAAATTGATGTGATTAATTTACTTACTGTAAGTGAATCATTGTAGTGCAAAGTTAATGGCTCTGTTTCTTCTTTTCTTCAGGTCCTTCTCCATCAGTGATGGCTGCTATTTGGGTGTTTGGATTCATTATCATCTCTGCCCTCTGCCTTGTGTTTGCATATGCTGGAAAGAGGTAAAAGATAACAATTTAACTACATTACTTTTATTATAATTTAAAGAGATACAGAATGAAGTACCGGGCGAGTTGGCCATGCAGTTAGGAGCGCGCAGCTGTGAGCTTGCATCCGGGAGATAGTGGGTTCGAACCCCACTGTCGGCAGCCCTGAAGATGGTTTTCTGTGATTTCCCATTTTCACACCAGGCAAATGCTGGGGCTGTACCTTAATTAAGGCCATGGCCGCTTCGTTCCCATTCCTAAGCCTTCCCTATCCCAGTGTCGGTGCGATGTAAAACAAATAGCAAAGTTTCATCCAGAATGAAGTGCTAAACAATGATTTCTTGGGTAGCCAGAAGACATGTGTATATCCAATCTCTGGGCATGTAGCCGAGTGGCATTGTCACAGCTTCTCACCAAGGCAGCCGTGGTTCGAAGCCTGGCCATGCTTGTGTGATTTTTGAAATGGAAAGTCAAGTCTCTGTAGTTCAGATCCCACGTAAAACTGGAAGTCCCATGGCTGTGATCATGATAGCATTAGATACAGTAGATCATGGGAGACTACTGATGAAAATGAGGGCTATTGGACTAGATAGAAGAGTGATTAAATGGGTGGCAAAATTTTTAGAAAATAGAATTCAGAAAATTAGAGTAGGTGAAGTCCCACTAGGAAGTATTGTTGGACCTTTGTTTTCTTATGTATGGCTGATTCCAGAGAATAGTCCACCCAAAAGGAAAAAGTAAAGTTTAAAATAACAATTTGTTTTTATGATAGATAAAACATAATATTTTATTAATTTTATGATATGTATCAATTTATTGATGTCTTTCAGTTTTTAATTGTGTGCTTAATTGAACTTTATGTAGAGGCTGAATTCATTTGATATTTCTCAATAGTTTTAGGAATTCCTGTTTATTATGATGAAGAGTTATGAAAATAATTACAGTAAATGTTAATTCTAATGCTCTCTCTCTTTGCAGTAAAGTACTTATTTACGTTATTAACAGTTTATATAAGGTGTAATAAAGTGAAGAATTTATTGCTGCAGGCCGTGTAAACGCAACAAAAAGTGTATAAAAGTTCTGTAGACGAAAAGCGTGGCTCAATTTGAATAAAACTTAGTATGCAAAGCCAATACTGTACACCCTTTCAGTTTGCTATATCATTTGTTTAAAATTTCAAATAGATTCATACAAAGCTGATAGTAAAATACGTCGCATGTTTACAGCGTTCTTGCAAGCAGGGGACCGGGAAGTTCCCCGCTGCCACAACATGCTGCCCACAGGATTCAGTTTCTGGATCACACTCACTTGTAAAGGATGTATTTTAGAATAACAATCAGTGTTCACACTGAGGTGATATTTAATAATGCCGCTTACTCACAAGAAATGTAAACGGTATTTCAAGAAGAAAGATAACACCTGCCCACTTACGTATACGCTACCAACAGGTAGGAGAATCTGTGAAGAAACACAGAGCTCAGAAAAAACTTCAGGGCTTATCAACAGTTACTGCCTGTTTTACAAGTCCAACAACACAACCATCAACATCGATTGCAGAGCAGAGTACACCAACGTCTGGTTATAAATGCAAACAAACATTGGGGAAAGCTGTGAAGCGTTCGGGGCAGGCTTTACCAGCGAGTCCACGGAAGAAACAGGAAGTTGTTTCTGCGCTGAGTGTAAAATTTGGTTTAAGTTCATCTACCTCTGGCAGGCGCAGTAAGTTTTCACTTCCAAATCAAGAACTTCTTAAATTTCTCAATCTGGATGATATCAGTTGGCCATTTCCTCGAGCAAGAGCTTTTATCTCCATAAAGGACAGTTCTGGACAAAATTAAAAAACAGAAACGATTCATGTGCGTCACAATGCAAAATGCATACAACATTTTAAAACAAGAATACCCGCATCACGCATGTATTGCGTCTTCTTTTTGTGGACTTCGACCAAAGTACATTTCTGTGCACTACCAGGAACACATGATATTCATTATGTGGAGCCATTCACAAAATATATAGTTCAGGCAAGATTTTGAAACTACTACCACACATTTCTACATCCAGGCCACAAGATCAAAGCAGATGACAAAAATCCACCTCGTGATATGGCTTTTGAAGTGGGTGACTTCGTTCTTGGAAAATACAGCGGAAAGAAACATTTAAAATATTATCTTTGTACCATTACTGAAAGTCATGGTGATATTTATTTTGTAACCAATTTTCACAAGTGCAGCAATGAAGCTGAACTGTTTTGTGAACCACCGACGAAAGAAATGTGCTTTTTAAATTTAAGTGAAATAGAAAGACAATTACCGGTGACTCGTTTTACTCGTGGGAAGTGGTAATTTGATGAGTCTATACCAGAAGCAGAATGAACAAAAATTGTTTTTCTGACCAAGCTTTCATTCAAACAGTGGACTACTTATAAGCATTGAATGTTCAGTTATTTTTAAACATTGTAGTTCATTTTACATTCACTGTTATTAGTGTTAATGTGTGATAATTCATGAAAACACTTTACTTTATTAAATAGGCCACATGTCAGTACCAGTATCTGTAGTTATGTACATCATCATCATCATCATTATTATTATTATTATTATTATTATTATTATTATTATTATTATTAGGAGGAGGAGGAATGAAACTTGTAGTTTTATGTGACCAATAATCTCGGTATCATAAGCCACGGGACCTCATTTTTTACGCGAAATCTGAACCACCGGACGTGACACTCGCCTCGAAAATCACACATGCATTAATCGGGACTCGAACCCAGTCAGTCTTGATAGTTCCACACAGCTTGACCGCTGCGCCATCACGCCCCTTCTTTATTATTACTTACTGCGATATTAAATATACATTTTATCATTCAGTGATCGTATTTGATGCGGAATTAAGATTTATTAGCCCCTCATGCCATGTCGCCATAGCACTGATTCGCGTGTGTAATCCCGCGACGCTGTCAATTAAACACGGGATGATCGCCTTTAACTATATTACGCAGACATTACGCAACTTCCACATTTGGTTTTTTCTTTCCTTTCAAAATGTACCTTTGTCCTTCTTGTAAACAATATCTTGACATTACCAATGAAAGTTATCACGATTCGCAGAATTTAGAAAAAACATAAAGGTATGTAAAGTTAAAAGTCCGTACCATGTAAACACTGATCACTATGTTTAAAATGTTATTAAATCGCATACATCAGGTTTACTACAGTGACATTTGTGGAGGTTGTTAAGTATCATCTAGATGTTATTATGCATAAATCAGAATTTGTTTAGATGGTAAGTTTCATATATATGTTAAAAAGAAATGTACAAATGTAAACATGCGACGCCTGGAATTGGCCGTATATAAATGATATGGGTAAAGAAGTGTGGAATCACAGATGAGGCTTTTTGCACATGATGTTATACTGTGTCGAGTAGTAAATAAATTAGAGGATTGTGAACGACTGCAAAATGATCTTGTCAAAGTTGTAAGATTATATGATGCCAAACGGGATGGGAAAATCACTGTGTTGATGGGGCGACAGTACCTCACTGTAAGTACCTAGGTGTTAATATAAGGAAATATCGTTGTTGGGGTAATATTAATGGGATTGTAAATAAAGGTTAACAGATCTCTTCGGGTATCTTCGGGTTTTAGTAAGGATGTAAAGGGGAGTGCGTATAAGTTGCTGGTAAGACCCCAATTAGAGTATGGTTCCAGTGCATGGGACCTCCACCAGGATTACTTGATATGAGAACAGGAAGAGATCTAAAGGAAAACAGAATGGTTTGTTCTGGGTGATTTCTGAAATAAGGGTAGTGTTAACGAAAATGTTGCAAACTTTGGGCTGGGAAGGCTTGGGACTAAGGCGACGAGCTGCTCAACTAAGTGGTATTTTATGAAGTGTCAGTGGAAAGATGGTGTGGAATGACAATAGTAGATGAGTGGAGCTTTCAAAGGCAGGAAAGATCGTAACATGAAGATAAATTTGGAATTCAGAGGGACAAATTGGGGCAAATATTTATTTATAGGAAGAGGAATTAGGGACTGGAATAATTTATAAAGTGGAATGTTTTATATATTTTCCAAGTTCTTTGAAATCATTTAAGGAAAACTGGTTAAACAATTGGTAGGCAGTATGCCACCTGGGCGGGAAGATTAAAGCGGGAATAAAGTAAGTAACTTCGCTCATTGAACGTTCTTCCTAAAGTGACCTTATGAACATGATAACTTTGATATTGGCCTTCTTCCTTAGCCTAACGTCATACAACCTTCACAACAGGGTGAGAATGCTTTATATGACATCAAATGGTATGCTCCACATACTTCGACTTTTTTTTTTTTATCAGAAGGTTTGTTTATACTTATGTCCAGTTTAAGAGACTACTATTTCAGCATTCATTTAACATCGAAGAGCACTGATGGGATGTACAGAAGTGATGCAAAGCTTTATTTAATGTGCATGTTTATACCAGCAGAATATGAGGTTTCAAACAATGTAATGGCTAGGCCTCGGCTAGTCTTTTCTTAATAAACAGACACGTAAAATTACAGGCTTGCTACTTTTTGTTCCGTGTTTTCCCAAATGGGAACTCTTTTGGAGATTCTTAGAAAGGAAGCTTCCACGGTGTGTAGAGTTATTTAGTTGTTCTTCCGGGTTGAACCATGTTGTTGTTTTCTGTACATTCCATACAGTTTTGATATTTCAAATACATTGCAGTATTCTTTGTCAAGGTGACTAATTGTGATTGTGATTGTTGCCTGGGAGACTGATTACCTCGGATCGAGTAGGGGTATTTCTGTCGCCTTGCCAAAGATACTGCAGTGTACTTGAAACGTCGGCAAACTGTACGGACTGTACAGGAAACAACATGTTTCAACCCGGAAGAAGAACTAAATAACTCTATTGGACATGTCTGCGATCATTTAAAGCAAGTTATTTATGACATCCTATTAGACTACAAGATCTGAAGGACTTAAACAGACTTGAACAAATTGGACCAGCAGTGGGCTCATGGATGGTATGCCAAGAAGGAAACAAGTGTGTATCACTGGAGGGGAATGAGCTACTTGATATAAAGTTGCTGAGATTGGCAAGCATAAAGTTAAGTCAAAATCTGTTCTTGATATGATGTGTCACATACATTTTTGTGTTAAATATCATGAACTCTTCAGCGTACAGATGGTCGATAAACTATGGCTTTTATTTCTTGTGCAGACAAATGTTAGATACATAAATATTTAAAGTGTAAACATTTTAACTAGTAAAGAAAACTTGTGATATGCATGCAGAATTACAACTAATCAGACACAAAATATAGACTCAGGATTGTAAACATACCTTATTATTTATAGATCAGAAGTTAGAAGTAAAATCACCTTCCATAATCAAGTTTGAATGGGTATGGTTTTCAGTATTGACAAAATCTGTACTGCAGACATCTATACTGTTCTATTGTAAATTTCAGATATAAAAATACTCAGTACTCAGCATTTTTTTTTTTTTCATGACTGAAATGTAAGGAACTACAAAAATCTGAATGTGACATAAATGTAATACTGTGCAACTTCTTGTATACCACTAGGTATTGTAACAAAATATTCTTCATTTTACTGAACAATGCTTATTTAATTTAGAAAGATATATGAAGTCTTTTGGAGTCTCCGTGGCTCAGGCGGCAGCGAGCCGGCCACTCACCGTTGGTTTCCGTGGTTCCAATCCCAGTCACTCCATATGAGATTTGTGCTGGATAAAACGGAAGCGGGACAGGTTTTTCTCCAGGTACTCTGGTTTTCCCTGTTGTAATTCATTCTAGCAACATTCTCCAATATTATTTCATTGCATCTGTCATTCATTAATCATTGCCCCAGAGGAGTGCGACTGGCTTCGGCAACCGGCACAATTCCTATCCTTGCCGCTAGATGGGGGCTTCATTCATTCCATTCCTGACCCGGTAGAATGACTGGAAACAGGCTGTGGATTTTCATTTTCATGTGAAGTCTTTTGTCTGGAGAGTGGCATTGTATGAAAGTGAAACAGAAAGAAAATAGAAGCTCTTGAAACGTGGTGTTACAGAAAAATGCTCAAGGTGAGATGGATAGATTGAATCACGAATGAAGAGATACTGAATCAAATTAGTGCAAGGAGATTGATATGGCTAAATTTGACCAGAAGAAGAGATAGAAAGATAGGACACATCTTAAGATGCCCAGGACTTTTGCAGTTGGTTTTGAGGGGAGTTTAGGCAGTAAGAATGGTAGGAGTAGACCAAGGTATGAATATGACAAGCAGATTAGAGCAGACGTAGGATGCAGCAGTTACGTAGAAATGAAAAGGTTAGCACAGGATAGGGTGGCATGGAGGCTGCATCGGCAATATGTGAAGTTATGTATTGAAAATCAAAAGTGTTAAAATGAAACTGTTTTACAGTAGAGCAAAGGGAACGATATTTATTGTAGAGCAGATGAAAGAAAAAAGTTGTCATCTATATAACAGTAATAATAATGTCATTGGTTTTTACGTCTCACTAACTACTGTTACGGGTTTTTGGAGATACCGAGGCGTCGGAATTTAGTCCCACAGGAGTTCTTTTGCGTGCCAGTAAATCTACCGACACAAGGCTGACTTATTTGAGTACCTTCAAATACCATCGGACTGAGCCAGGATTGAACCTGCCAAGTTGGGTTCAGAAGGCCAGCGCCTCAACCATCTGAACCACTCAGCTCGGCTCTGTATAACAGTCTAAGTTAAAACTTGCATTTTAGCATTCTTTTAGAGGGTGATTGACTAGTTGTACTTCATCTTAAAACATTAATCACCACCCACCACCATCATTCTCCAATCACCGAGCTCAATCGCTGCAGTCGCTTAAGTGCGGCCAGTATCCAGTATTCGGGAGATAGTAGGTTCGAATCCCACTATCGGCAGCCCTGAAAATGGTTTTCCGTGGTTTCCCATTTTCACACCAGGCAAATGCTGGGGCTGTACCTTAAGTAAGGCCACAGCCGCTTCCTTCCAACTCCTAGCTACTTCGTGTCCCATCGTCGCCATAAGACCTATCTGTGTCTGTGCGACATAAAACAACTAGCATTCTCCAATCTGTTTTGATGAGCTGTTGGCAGACAGCTGCAAGGGATTCCTTTCCTCTGACAGCATTGTCAGAGACGCATTCATAATTACTATAATGAACTCGTTAATAAACTGTAGTAATATCTGTTCTTGAAATTTTGTATGTCACCATTCCAATTATTATTATTATTATTATTATTATTATTATTATTATTATTATCATCATCATCATCATCATCATCATCATCATCATCATCATCATCATCATCATCATCATCATCATCATCATCATCATCATCATCATCATCATCATCATCATCATCATCATCATCATCATCATCATCATCATCATCATCATCATCATCATCATCATCATCATTTCCTTTCACTTACTGTATTCCTGGTTTAATTTTCCTAATAAGTTGAAGAGTGTCATTTTCTCAGACCATCAATAGAGCAGGCACATTTTTGAAAACATGATATATTTGCGGATTTGTTTAAAAACATTCAATCCCAAAATCAATAGTGTACCTTCTCACTAATACCCTTCCCTCAATTTATTATTTTCAAATAATGAGAGCTAAAGAAACAAAAAAATTGTACAAGATCCACCAAAAATAATTGAATGTACTATTTTCTTCCACAAAGCTGGGCTTTTCTTAGCTAATAGAAACGAAATTGAATGATATAATAATAATTCCTAAGCACTTGGCAAATGTTCCAAGTTCATTCATATTTTTGTTCTTAAATAATGTACTAATAATTCACCTACAATCATTTGCCTCATCTCCAAACGGTACATGTTAAAACTAAAATCAGGTATTACGATATATGATATAATGAAAAGTCATAATTAGTGAAAATATATAGCCTACTGTCCATGGCTACATTCAGACTGGAGGAGACTTACCAAGGTACTGCTGAGTGCTGTGGTCACTGTCAAACTGACAGGCTCTGTTGAATGTGCTGTCTCTCTCACTGGAGGTTAAAGCTTAAGTAAGCAGAAGAGAATTTTTTCTTGGAACTCCTGGTTGTGAAGAAGGCTGAGGCAAAAGGTTGTTTCCTGGAAGTGCCTTGTGAGGATTTATTGTGTTCTATGTTCGTGTTTATGGAGACCTGACTTGAAACTTATAAAGAAAATGTTTTGGTCTTTAAAGTGAAATTACTGCCACAAGGTCTTTGAGAAGATTAGATTTATCTAATTAACTTAACAACGTAACTGTTGTGATGTATTTTCTGGGAGGTGACCATAAATATAATTCGAAGTAGTAGTTGAAGGGTTATTCAACCTTTCCAATTACAAATATACTGCGTTCTTTTCATATCCCACTTGACTCTCCTCTTGAGTCATTGTGAGGTTTTATGCTATTCGGATATTCATTGTGGACTTTAGTAGTCATATAAATCATAGTCCAGAACTATCATTCCTCTGTGCTCCTGTTATTACTTGAATATGTAATGAAACAAGATAATGATTTGAGTTTATATTGCTTTACTGAGTGAGTTGGGCAAGTGGTTTGGGTCACATTGCTGTCTGCTTGTATTTGGGAGATGGTGGGTCGGATGAAATGTCCCTGAAGACTGTTTTCTGTAGTTTCCCGATTTCCCACCATGCAAATGGTGGGGCTGTGCCTATCTAATCATCACCTTAAGACCTGTCTGTGTATATGCAATGTGAAGAAACAAATTGCACTTATATTGCTCTGGAACAGTATTTATGAAATAATGATCATTCAAACAAAGGCAGAATTTGAGTAATAAACTGTGTTGAGTTAAGAGAAAATAAAGAGCAGTAGAGTGATGTTCCTAGACAAGGACACACTGAAAAGTTGATTAGCTTCACATTAAAGTCACACAATCAATGTGTGCGACTACTTCTCACACTGAACTACTCCACATGTATCACTTGACAATAACACAACACCAATTCAGCTACTCTTCAACACTCCTCACGATGACACAGATTTTCGAACAGTGGAAAAACATTTCATAGTGAAGAGGCACAGTAGAAATAGAGAGATAAATTAAATGCTATTTCATTTTTAATATTTTGTTACACATGAACATTGGAGCTCCAGTTTATTGTTGTACGTATATCTTCACTCCAGACTGACTATTTCGTTTTTACATACAATCAAAACTCATATCCAGATAATGCTTTTTTTCTACAGCTTTTGCTTCTGTATTTATACATACACAAAAAACTTTCTCAGAAAATCTTTGGAGATGTGAGGATGTTTTATATTCAGTGGATTATATTTGGTTACCATAGTTAAAATAAATTTGGTTTTGAAGCATTCAGTGGTCTCATAATAGAACTTCCAGATATTTTTATTGAAACAAGTAAAAGACAGGGCTTTAATAACTTTTTGAATCTTCTTGCTAAAACCAACAATTTAGTTAAAACCTATGTTGCATTTCTAGGTACAATATGTGAAATCTGGACTAACACTTTGAGAGACCAGATTCTCATTTTGGTATTCAATACTTTGTATGAACTCATCATGGAAAATATTTGTTTTGTGTCCATGAAACATTTTCTTTTTGAAAGCACACGCCAAAGTGTGGGGGAAATACTGTATATTCAGAGTAGTCTTCCTAGAAAATGATTTGCCGGCTCATTTGGTTAAGTGCTCATCTCTTGAGCCAGTTTTGCAGGATGGAATCCTGACGCAGTGGGCCAGCATTGGATAATAGAAACCCATGTCAGTATATTTTGGGACACATTAAAGAACACCTTTGGGGGGCGTGGCTTAACTGCTGGATTTCACACAGCCAAAGTTTGAATTCTGGATTATTCTGGAGTAGAATTTTCACCTGAAAATTCATGTAGCATTAGGAGAACACTGGGTTTTAAACTCCTGAACAAACTCTAAAACAAGTTGGGGTGTGGAACGCAAGAAATAACCACATTACAGCTCTTATTCTCCTTGGTAAGATTATTAGATAAATTGACCACCACCAACCACCACCACCACCACCACCACCATCACCACCATCATCATCATCATCATCTTCATCATCATCATATTCTTCTTCTTCTTTGTGATACTTCATTAGTAAGCCAGAATTAATTTTAAAATTTTATAAGAACTTGTTGGTCTGTTTTTCTAACTTTGCCAAAGACCTCCTTGATTGGCTTCCTAAATGAGAATTCCTTTTCTCATCCTAATAGTAACCTTTCCTGGGACGAGTGTCGTTTGAAGCTTAGAAAATTTGTTAATTTTTCATATTTAATGCCTCTGTTAAGATTGTTCTATTTGAGGAAGTGATTTCTGTAATGGCTTTCTACTTAACATAGCAGGAATTTGAATCCCAGGGGACCTTAGAATGGAATGTTCTCCTGAAAAAATCGCATATTGTCAGGAAGGTCACTCGGTCTTAAACCCTCGCCCAACCCGGTACTTCAGAAATAATCACGATAAGCAGAACCTAGTTTAATTGTGATCACTCTTATTTAGAATAATGTTGCTGACAATTCAACCAAATTAAGCAACTCTATTGATTCATTGAAGTCAAATATTTCAAGTACTCCAACTTATCAGGAAGAATCAGTAACATAGTAGCATTTTATCCTTGATGACATGACGAGTTAATAATAGCAGAAAATTTTTGTTCCGATCAAAAGTAATTACTTGAAATTTACTTGTTCTTTGTATTGTAATATCTTGCTTTCAGCTGTCGTCCATTTTGGGTGACTCATACCATCTGGCTTGTGTGAAATTCTCTTCAGTGTTTTATCATTTTACGTAAAATGGAATTAGTCATACCACAGATAAAATGTCTGGTTCTTGGTGATCTGCTCTGTGGTTAATGGGTGCTGGTTCTTTGAAATGGTTTACTTTTGAAAAAGATAATTTTAATGTGATGTTTGATCATTCCCTTTCTATGAAGTCATGAATCCCAACTGAGGTTCCAAGAAGTGTGATCTGATTGGACACTCTTGGAATTCAGTTAACTTTCCTTCCTCCAAAAAGTCTTCATGCTGACTAAAATGAGATGTTCTCCAGTCTTTGAAAAGAAGAACTAATTGTGGAACAATCCATTAACCTCAAACAATGGAAACAGAAAAGGAAGAGTAGAGATTGGATTCTTGAAAGCAAAAGGTTTCTGAGAATGTATGGCTTGAAAGCCTTCAGCTTCTCGTCTTCATTGTGATGTTGTGTGGCCTTCTTAGAAAATTGTAGTCTTTGTACCACTGAGCTTGATGGCTGATGTTTTGTGTTTGATATATTTCAGAGTATGGATGCGGTGCAAGGAGATGCAAGATTTGGAAGTGAAACTACCGCCAGGCTTAGATCCTGCTAGTGTAAGTGCATAATTTCTGTATATTCTTTCTTCAAGAATACACTGATAGAATAGAATAGTATTTTAGAGTGATAAGTAAAAGTTCATCTTTACAGTAACAGGAGTGCAGTTTTAATAAAATTATTCACAAGAAATTCTGTGAGGATGACTGTGTATTAAAAAATGCAGATGCTAAAATGCCAAAAACATCTAAATACAAATTAACGAATATTCATTGTTAATAATAATAATAATAATAATAATAATAATAATAATAATAATAATAATAGTAGTAGCATGTCTGCCTCTTACCCGGAGGTCCCAAGATTGATTCCTGGCTAGTCCAGAGATTTCAGTTCTGGACTGAGAGCTGAAACGGGTTGAATCCAGTCTTGTGAGACTAACTCAGGAGCCATCGATATTGAGAAGCAGCAGACCTGGCTACGGAAGTCAAGCAGTACGGCTGAGGATTTTGTTATGCTGACCATGTGACACTCCTGTATCTGCAGGCCATCTGGCTGGGCAGCAGTCCTCTTGGCACACTGTATAATGGCCTGTGTATGCAGTGAGTTGTTTGTGTAATGATATATATCCAATTAAAACAACTTTATTTGCAAATGAGGTGTCTACGTCAGTGGCAAATGATGCACAAAAATACATTATTATCAAACACTAAATTTTAAATTTAAAAAAAATTTCCAAAATTCAGTACTATACCATTTACACTAATAATTTTTTAATAAACCCACAGCTCATCCTTAAGAAATTTATATTGTTTACACAATTCTACTCAAAATATCTTCTGTACTTATACACATAATCAACTCAAATACAGTATGTAGAATCACTTCAAATAATACTATACAACTGCTATAAGATTTAAATGTGCCCCTTTTGCTACTGCTTTTCAGAGTTACTGAAGGGCCTATACAGCTACGATAGTGGTCCCAGGGCCCTTGAAGTCCCTTTGTACTTCACCCCTACAGACAGTCACCTACTTCAGCTGTTCAATCTCCATAGACAAGGAGTTGGAATTAATTTATTCACAAAAATTCTTTATATATAATAACCTGCACAGGTCAGATGCCTTCTAACATTTCTTTTCTCTGTTGCTGTTTATTCTTCTCTTGAATCAAACACTTCCCCTGGTAAAATGTTGCACTCCTTCACGCCCTTCCCAATGAATGAATATTTACCCCCAATTGCTTCTGCAAAAATCCTGCTTAATTTTATCCTTGTGGTCAGCTCTGCCGATATAATTATTTTCCAGCTGAAGCCTGTCATGGATTTCCTCCCATGCCTCCTCTTCTGTATAGGCTCTATATAATCCTCTAAGTCTAGTTTTCTCCCTTCTCTTACTTAAAGCTACCCACCCAAGTTTCTCTAACATTTTTGATACACAAATTTTTCTCCTGACATCCCCTGATACAAATCTTGCTGTTTTCCTCTGCACACCATCTATTTCTTTTATTAGGTATTCCTGGTGAGGATTCCAAACACTGTTTGCATATTCCAATAATGAATGAACCATACTTAAATGACTTTTCTCTTTTAATTCTTTGTTACATCGTTTAGGTAGCCTCATTATGACATGTAATGATTTGCATGCTTTCCCAATAATGTCACCAACATGACCCTTCCAGTGCAAATTACTTTCAAATCTCACATCTAGGTATTTGCATTTGCCATCTTTTGGGACAGTTACCTCATTCAATATAAATTTAAATTGAGTTTTTAAGCTCCTGTTTGTAAGTGTTGTGTAATGCTGTATGAAGGGTAACAAGCCAGATATGACTAACCTGCAGCATCCCAAAGTTGAGAAATGAAAAGTCTAATTAAGTGAACACTGTTTTAAACTGTGAATGGAATTTTATTTTGGAAGAAACTGTTTTAGAATGTTGATAGGACACATAAATTACCTGATATAAATGGTAAAGAAAAAGACATTCCAAACACTATCTAATGTGGTTAGGTAAACTTAGGTAAATCACAATTGGTATAAAATCATTTTACATACTGTGGACAGCAGTGTTGGTTAATCATTTTAATTTAAAAAATTGGTAATGAACATCATGTAGTAACAATGTATAAATATTTCAATTATAATTTGGTCTAAATTATAATGTTAAGTATGTTAGAAGAGTAGGGTTATATAATAAGGCATGTTTATCACAATCATTATCAGCATTTACATAAAATGTCACCAAAACAAACAAAAAGGATTATTATATCACAATTGTTTGAAAATAGTTTAGTGTCCATCATCTGGCTCATAGTATACACAACATCATCACAGCCCTTCTGTTGTGTATAGAAAGAATGATGAGCTCATAGAATGTGTTAGGACAAGTTAAAAACATTTCCTAATTAGATTCGTGCCAGTTGGTTACAACAGTGGCAACTCTGTTTTGACAAACACTTGGCAACCACATTTTATTCGGCAACTTAGGTCCATAGGATTCATTAAGAATACCTTGCATTTTGAGTATTTGGGGATCTTTCTTTTCCTGTTCAAGCTGTATCTAGCTAGCTTTAAGCTGTTTAACATTTTACCACTTGTCAATGTTTTCCTGTTGACAACACTTTTTGCTAATGGACTTATGTTGAAAATGTTCTTTTGATATCTTTGTGAGATGAAATTTTGACACTTCTGTCATATTTGTAATTATTTCAACCCAGTGATCAGTTATGTATATCTCTAGGCAAAGTTGTTTAGCAAATCCTGTGTCACAATTATTTTTTTTTGCTAGGGGCTTTACCTCGCACCGACACAGATAGGTCTTATGGCAACGATGGGACAGGAAAGGACTAGGAGTTGGAAGGAAGCGGACGTGGCCTTAATTAAGGTACAGTCCCAGCATTTGCCTAGTGTGAAAATGGGAAACCACGGAAAACCATCTTCAGGGCTGCCGACTGTGGGATTCGAATCCACGATCTCCCGGATGCAAGCTCACAGCCGCACGCCTCTACACAATTAGTTTCCTCATCTTTGCGGTCAGTATTAGCGTGCTTTATACAGCACACAGAGCCTCTGTGGCTCAGGCGGCAGCATGCCGGCTTCTCACCGCTGGGTTCCGTGGTTCAAATCCTGGTCCCTCCTTGTGAGATTTGTGCTGGACAAACAGAGGCGGGACAGGTTTTTCTCTGGGAACTCCAGTTTTCTCTGTCATATTTCATTCCAGCAACACTCCCCAATATAATTTCATTTAATCTGTCATTCATTAATCATTGCCCCAGAGGAGTGCGACAGGCTTTGGCAGCTGGCGCAATTCCTATCCTCACCGCTAGATTGGGGCTTCATTCATTCCATTCCTGACCCGGTCGAAAGACTGGAAACAGGCTGTGGATTTTCATACAGCACACATTCTGGATCTTTAACAGAGTCAAAAATACTGGAATTAATTGCTTGATTGTCCACTAAATAATATTTGTGACATAGCATAGTTTTCTCTAATAGTCATAGATGGCCGTGCAGTTAGGGGTGCGCAGCTGTGAGCTCGCATCTGGGAGATAGTGGGTTCGAACCCCACTGTTGGCAGCGCCGAAGATGGTTTTCCGTGGTTTCCCATTTTCATACCAGGCAAATGCTGGGGCTGTACCTTAATTAAGGCCACAGCCGCTTCCTTCCCATTCCTAGACCTTTCCTCTCCCATCGTCTCCATAAGACCTATCTGTGTCGGTGCGACGTAAAGCAATTAGCAATAGTCATAGAGACTACAGAGACAGAGACTTAGTCTTCTCTTACTAAAAGGAAAATGGTGTGCTGTTCTTAAACCAAAGAAGGGCATCGTACTTCAATAATGAACAAAACTCAAAAAAAGTTAGACATGTATGGTACAAAATCAATCCTCGTCCTGGGAATTAATTGTAATGACTAGCCCATGCTTCATGATTGTGTTGATAAGTCACCTCTGGCTTATAACCCTTCATGCATAGATATGTTAGATTTTTAACATCACACTAACACAGGTAGATTTTGGGTGATCCTGGGGTAGTAAAGAGCTAGGAATGAGTATGCAGTGGCCATGGTCTTATTTCGTATACCAACTTAAATTTTACTTCTTCATATTCTTCCTCTTTTTATTATTATTATGTTCAATTGTGGCCACTATGGACCATGGAGTAACAACTATGGTATCCTGGATCATCTTTTACTTCTCCTGGCTTTGATCTTCTGCCAATGTAGCTTCATTCATTGGCTTATCTGCTTCCTTCTTTCTTCTGAAAAAAAAAAAAAAAATCACTTTTGAAGACTTCTTTTCTCCTTCTCCTCAGAAGCCTCTGAAGTCTGAAACTAATTGTCGAAAGTGGTTCCTGTTTTTGATGTCTGCATGACTAATTCCCATTCTTTCCATATCAGCATGTATCTCCATAAACCACCTGGGAACAATTTTCGAGTTAGCCTTTCTTGATTCATACATAGGAGATGTCCATAAAATTGTATTTGTCTCTTCTTCATTGGCTCTATAATTCCCTCAGTCTCTTTGTATAACTCTTTGTTAGGTCTTAATCTGCATTGTCCACTAACATATATACCTGTAGGTCCCAGAATCTTCTTACGACCTTCCTGTCTTTCTTCTCCAGTTATTCCAGCAATCCTCTACTTGTTAAATCCAAGGTGTCAGCAGCGTACAGTATAGTCCTTCTGGTTTGATCACGGTGTTATAGTGCCTTAGTTTTGTTCTCAGACTTCATGATTTCTTCTTGTTGTACACATCTTTCGTTAACTGGTACGCTAATTCCATCTTTCAGATTCTTGCCTTGATTGCCTCCTGTTCTAAGCTATTAGACTGGATCATCTCACCAAGATATTTACAGCTCTTGACTTTTTCTACTTTTGCTGTTTAGCTTTCTCTTATTTTGTTCGTGATGTGTGCAAGTTAAATGTCTGTGATATAATTTTTATAAAAATGTATGAATGCTCGTTTGCATTTTATATTTTTACTCTGAACCTATAGTATTAACCCATTCTGGTCTGAGCCTGAATATCCATTACAAACATTATGGACTGGGCAATTTTAAGGATTTAAAAATTTAGATCTCTGTACCTATAGGAGATATTTGCATTCTTCTTTTTCTTTTCTTTGGTGCTTATTTGAGCATCTAGTTTTGAAAAAATGTTTTTTGTTTCATGTCAGCTCTCACTTGAGATTTTAAAATTGTTTATATATTATACCATGTTTTGTGAATTTAAAAAAGTCTGACGGATTACTAAGTAAGTAGGCCCAGTTTTCTGAAATAGTCTTATATTTACCGTACTCTGAGAATGCAAAATGTGAATTACAATTACAAAACAACAACAATAATGAAAATGATATAAAAGTAATAATTGTTCAATAATAATAATAATAGTAATAACAATAACAAAAATGGGAGCTCTTATGAAATTTTATTTATATATTTTTCTGTGACGATAGTGCCTTAGAAGGCGATGTTAGCGAAGATGCTCAGAGTGAAGATGATATTGAAGGTATGTAATTATAATTTTATCCACAAATGGAAATATTACTGCATCCCATTGTGAATTTGAATCAATATCTTGCATTTCATTATGATTGGAACTCGTTTTATAGTCTACTGCCTGTTCCTATGTGTTTCATATTTGCGTGAATACGTAAGAATATCAACATATTAGTAAAGATTTTTTTTCCCCCCTAGATATAAGGAATTACGATTACATAAAATATCGAAAATATCACTTTCTTCAAGCACTTATTTGCCACGAGATGCCATATTTTAGAACACATTGAGTGCCATCTACTAATGCACACTCGTTGATAATATAGTGAATTCTCTGTCTTAGAATTAATACTGCCATCTGTTGAAAAACTCTCATAACTAATATATGAAGAGATATGATGTAGCCGCCAGAACGCATGCATAGCTCGTTCTCGATATTTAGTGAATTGTCAAACCTTACTACAGGCTATGCTCGCAGTGCTGCAAGAACGTAATTTTGGCCAGTGCGAGTTATGCTTGCAGTTAGACCGGAAAGAGTTAATACTTATATGTGGCTAATTATTTGCTAGCTTCATATATAATCATCAGATCCATCAACATAGATTGTATAAAACCCCTACATTCACAACATAGATTGTATGAAACCCCTACATTCCATCTTGTCTTCAGCCCTAAGGCTGGTTGGATTCTCAACAGCTCTGCCATCAGCTGTCATAGATGGTCTAGGCATCACTGAAGAGGCGTACTAGGGAAATGAGGAATGAGGTAGTTTCCCGTTGCTTTCCTCATTCCTGAAGTAAGCTATTCCATAATCATATTGAGTTGAGAACTAAAATATTAATATATGAAAATCACATTTACTGTATGTCTAGTATTATAGTTCTGTATACCTGCATTATTACTGTTGGTTAAGCTAAGTTTTTCTTAATAAACACCTTCTCTAGGTGGACTGTATATATCATGAGATTGTATCCCCCAAGGATTTTACTTTTGAACCTTGTTCCCGATCTCTACCTGTCTTTTCCAATTTTTAATGTAAGTCATAGTTAAATTTCTCCAATAATTAATTACTCTTTTCAGTTAGGTTGGATGTACCTAATTTAAAATTTAATATGTATTCCCCATTTCAGCTTGCCAGCTGACTTTCCTAATTTATTCAGTACTTTGAAATTCTCTCTTAAATTTGACATTAGTGTTTTATGTGTGTTTCTATTCCATGTTTATTTGGGCTTCCAGTACTAGGAGGGTGGAGTATAGATTTTTGGTGGAACAAGAAGTTTATTTATTTATTTATTTATTTATTTATTTATTTATTTATTTATTTATTTATTTATTAATTACAAGATACAGTTACACTGAGCAAATTTCACTTGCACTGTCAACAGACTAATTAACAAATGTAAACTTTCATGATAACATATAACAAGCATAAGATAACGTAATGTTACCTATATCATCATTGATTAAGATCAGGTACACAACCTACTAATAACGACTGTCCGAATCGAAAATCATGAGAATGTCCATGTTCATAGCCAAGTCGTTGTGGGTCAAAATGGCAGAATAACCTCTTCGCAATCAACTTAACCTTAGGAGACTGTTTACTTTCCTTCCGAATATACTTTTACTTGATGCTTGTCACCTATTAATACTGTTAAAGAGAGTTGGGAGGTGGATTAGGAAAGATCGTTGAAGTATTGAGTGCTAAGTGTGGGGAATGTGGAGAAAGTCTTTGGTTCTGGTGGAGCGGGGAGGAACACGGAGAGAGAAGAGTGAGACAAGATGTTCCGAGTGGTAATACCCATTTAAGGTCCCATGGAGGAAACCCAGGTCAGCTACCTGTTGCCTAATGTGCAGCGGTGACACATTTACTGCCCTTAATACCTGCTGCATAGACAGATTTCTGAGGTTGGGCTTTCAGTTCCTAAAAATTGCAGCAAAGACTGCTTTGTCTAACTGGTTAATATTGGAGGGGAAGGCTGTTGTCCAAATTGGAGAGCAGTAGTTCAAGAGAGGTTGAATGATCGTGAGGAAGAAGTGACGAAGAACAGTGGGACCAGAAATTTCTGTGAAGCGGTAGAGAATGCCTTGTAATTTCATAGCCTTGGTTGTATATGTTTCAATGTGGTTCTTAAATTGTAATTTTGTATTGAATATTACATCTAAGTCACGTTGTTGCATAACTGCAGTGATGGGTTTGTCGAGTAGGTAATATGATATGTAGGATGCTAAATAGTTTATTATGTTACCTATTCAATACATTAGAAATTTTAAACATTTAGGAATTTATTATTGTTTTCATATGAGACATGTTTCGCCCTTCTTTGAGGGCATCATAAGTCATAGTACTACCTCAAGGCATAAATGAGGTACCTGATTTGTAATTAAATTGTAATCCCAATGGCTGATATTTTGTTATCTGTATCATCATTGAATATTGTTTTTCTCTTGACTTTTCCACTGCAATATGTCAATTTTATATCTTAGTGTTTACAATTTAATTACAAATCAGGTACCTGATTTATGCCTTGAGGTAGTACTATGACTGATGATGCCTTCAAAGAAGGGCGAAACATGTCTCGTATGGAAATAATAATAAATTCCTAAATGTTTAAAATTTCTAATGTATTGAATAGGTGACATAATAAACTATTTAGCATCCTACATATAGTATCTTCAATGCAGATCAATAATGATATATATCATAGGTAATATGATGTCGGTAGAGGAGATTTACGTCGTGTTATGGTCATGTGGCTGCATTTTTTTGGATTGGGGATAAGTTTCTAAGTATGGCACCAGTTCGAGAGAGCGTTGAGTGAGGACTGTAGCAGAGCTGCATCTGCTGGATTCCTGATCTCCCTAAATATCTTGCAGTTGTCAGAAAAAAGTAGGGTATTTGCTGTTTCATTGAGGTCGGATGGCAGATCATCCATAAACAAGGAAGACAGCAAGGGGCCAAGAGTACTGCCTTGTGGGACACTGGAGGTGAATGGTAACCATGAGGATGAAGTGCCTGACATTACCGTTCTCTGCCAACGGTTATGTAGGAAACCAGCAAGAAGGGTCAGAAGACTGCCATGTATATTATGTTGTTTAGAGAGTTTATGGAGGAGCAGAGTATAATAATAATTATTAATGTCATCATGGTCCACCTTTTCAATACTATAATATGCAATATTTTTGAATTACATTACTAAACTAGGGACTAGTTTTGGCCTTGGCTGGCCATCTTCAGCCTTAATGTAATACATCTAATAACTAAAGAAATGTACAAACACACAATTGACTTAAAACAAATGTACTAAAATGCAATTGACATTAAAATCTGGGATGAAATATGAGTAAAATTTGAAAAATAAATAAATTAGGCTCTAAATTCTTAGCATCTGGAGTATGCTCATCATCCAGACTCTTTCTTGCATTAATATTCATAGAATTGTTAGTTCCATCACTGCTAATCATTACAATTTCAATTGCAAAACAGGAACTGGTAAATGTTGGTCTACAGAATTGAAAGCTATTGAAATGTCTACGTAGCAGATATCCAGCTGTGATTTTGGTGCACTGGCATGTGATGCAAAGCTATGCAGAGTGGCCAGAGCCACCTGGTAGAAAACCATGCTGATTGGTTGAGATATAGGGCAAGGTGAATGCAAGAAGGCGCTGGTGTATAATTTTTTCAAAGATAAACAAATTGGTCGGTAAGATGAAACATTAAATTTGTTGCCTGATTTGAGAAGTGGAACAATATTTGCCTGCTTCCAGGTAATAGGAAAATTGCCTGCAGCAAATCATCTGTTAAATAATTTAGAGAGAGGAATGCAAAGGGTGCTGGCAGTATTTTTTAGGAAAAGAGGACCTATAGTGTCTGGACCGGTAGCTTTGTTGGTACGAAGAGTTTGAAGAAGGTTATGAACTTCACTTGGTGTGGTAGTTATGCTTGATAGGGTTCTGTTTGAAACTGTACCTACGGGAGGGAGCAGTTCCTTTTGTAAGGGTAGGGAGAAGTTGGAGAAGAAATACCTATTGAACAGTTCATTGTGATTGGCGCTGTCTGCTGTTGCATCGTTGTGGTTCACGCTGACAGGAATCCGCTCTGTCCTTCTCTGTGTGTTGATGAGACTCCAGTAGCGCTTGGGATTCCTGCGGACGTATTCAGTGACAGTGTCTACGTGTGCTTTGTAGTCTCTTCTGACCATAAACCTCGCGTGGTGGCAGATTTTAACGAACGTATTGTGAGTGTGTGGGTTAGGGAAGTCTTTCCACAAGCGCCAAGCTCTCTTTCTTATTAAATAGTATAAGTCTGGTCTCTTGTGATATCCAGTGTTGATATTTGCTGGTAGTAGTCCGTTGTGCAGGAACGAAGTCTTTAATTGCAGCTTGCAGCCAGTCGTACAGCAGGTCAAGAGCCGATTTAATATCAGCTATTTCGAGAAGGCTCCAGGGAAGGCATTCCAGGGCATGTCAGTCAGCACGGTGCCAGATGTAGGTAGGGTGGGAGAACGTCATGCTGTGAGGCTTTGAGGAAGTGTGGGGTAGGAGGAATGTAACATCGAGTGACTGGTGGTCACAGAGGAAAAGGTTTCTGCCTGGGGTTATTGTTTTAAGTTCTAATGAGGAGAGCACGAGGTCCAGGGTGTTCGGTCCATGGGTTGGGTACATATTAAACTGTTTCAGTCCGAGGCCATTAATAAAACTCTCTATAAAATATGTGTCACAGTTGTTAGCTGACAGTCTGGTAGTTGGAGGAGACTACTTTATAGACAAGTTTTTAAGGTTTTAAAGTAAATTGTGAGATCGTTCTTAGCTATTTTTACCTATGCTTATTGTAAACAGCTGATGATGAATGCAAAGCATTCGAAACATGTTCTGAATTTAATTTTAATGTCTGTTTAAATAGCCTAAGGCTAAATAAAAGAGAAAGTATCAATTAGGTGGAATTTTTTGTTTTCATTAATTATTTGGAGACAAGTTGAAGTCGCCCATTAAAATTACTTCACCGTGAGGGAGAGCTGCAGTGATTGAATCCAGGCACTGTTGAAGGTCACAGAATGAGCTGCTTGGTGGTCTATAGTAACATCCCACAAGTACAGGGAGTCGAGGAAAGAGTAGCTCCACCCACACTAACTCACAGTTCTGTTCGAGATCTGTCCTTCGTTTACACGGTAACACACTGTTCACTGCTAGCATCACTCCGCCTAGAGTAGCGCGATCATGACAAAATATGCTGTAATTAGCGCTGAGTGGTAGTTCGCTGTCACTAGCCCATGAAAACCACGTTTCAGTAAGTCCGATCATGTCAACTTCTCTTAAGTTTGGCAGGGATAGTTCACAATCAGACAGCTTATTATTTAGGCTTTGGACATTCTGACAGTAGATGTTTAGATTTGTTTTCATTTCACAAGTGGTGGGATCGGGGTTTAAATGGATATCTCCCGCCAGTAGCAGGAGGCAAAGCAAGCCCCTAATCATTGAGCAACCAGGCCTAGATCCATTCAGCTCAGAGTGAGTAGGGAGGCATTCAGTCAGAGAGAACGCCAGAATCTAGTAGTTTCTCTCTGCTAGTAACCATGTAAAAGGAGAACTCACTTTTTCACTTGCACACACTGATCTCGAACAGAACTGTACAGAGAACTGTAAAGCGCAACAACTCTGATTATTACCACACAAACAACGTAAACTGCAGCAGCACTAACCTCTAGCTGCCATCTTGAATCTAAGTGATAACAGAGGTGGTTATGTCTTCCAAGATAGACCTTAGAAAACTTGTATCAGGAAATCATTATTCATAAATTTTAGAATAATAGATATTACTTGAGAATTTTAGTTGATGATCTATGCTTTATGGAAATTGTAAAGATGTTTTTATGTTCCACCATTCGGAAGAATTTAAAATATTTTTTTTTTTTTTTTTTTTTTTTTGAGGAATCGAACCAATTTCACTAACAGTGAATGAATTACCTTGTTAGTGCTTTCAGCTGCCCCCCTGTATGGCTGTCATCAGCTACGGGCTTCCAAGATAGAAAGACTTGACCTTTTGTATCTGTTACCAACATTGCTGGTAGACAGTAGTAAAGAAGCAGCAATCCAGAAAGGAGTGAGACATGGCTGCAACTTGTTCCCTCTCCTGTTCATTGTTTATATAGATCAGATGGTAAAGGTAAAACAAAGAGGAATTTGGAAAGGGAATCGCAATCCAAGGAGAGGAAATCAAAACTCTGAGATTTGCCGATGATATTGTTATTTTATCAGAGTTTGCAGAAGATCTTGAGAAATTACTGAATGGTATGAACATAGTCTTGGAGAAGGAGTACAAGATGGAAATAAATAAATCCAAAACAAAAGTAATTTGGTGCAGTCAAACAAAGTCAGGTGATGCTGAAACTATTACATTAGGAAATGAAGTCTTAAAGGAAGTAGATGAATATTGTTATTTGAATAGGAGAGTAACTAAGTAAGAAGTATGGAGGACAAAACAATACACACTAGCACAAGCAAGGAAGGCCTTTCTTTAAGAAAAGGAACTTGCTCACGTCGAAAGTTGATACAGGAATTGGATATTTGATTTTGGAGACTTTTTGTCTGGCATTATATGGAAATGAAATGTGGACAATCAATCAGTCAATACTGATCTGCATTTAGGGCAGTCACCCAGGTGGCAGATTCCCTATCTGTTGTTTTCCTAGCCTTTTCCTAAATGATTTCAAAGAAATTGGAAATTTATTGAACGTCTCCCTTGGTAAGTTATTCCAACCCCTAATTCCCCTTCTTATACTGAATATTTCCCCCAGTTTGTCCTCTTGAATTCCAACTTTATCTTCACATCGTGATCTTTCCTACTTTTATAAACGCCACTCAAACTTATTCGTCTACTAATGTCATTCCACGCCATCTTTCCGCTGACAGCTCGGAACATACCACTTATAACTATTTCAGATTCCCTATGGGAATCAACATCTATACATACCACTTAGTCGAGCAGCTCGTCTTCTTTCTCTCAATTCTTCCCAACCCAAACTTTGCAACATTTTTGTAACGCTACTCTTATGTCGGAAATCACCCAGAACAAATCGAGCTGCTTTTCTTTGGATTTTTTCCAGTTCTTGAATCAGGTAATCCTGGTGAGGGTCCCATACACTGGAACCATACTCTAGCTGGGGTCTTACCAGAGACTTGTATGCCCTCTCCTTTACATCCTTACTACAACCCCTAAACAACCTCATAACCATGTGCAGAGATCTGTACCCTTTATTTACAATCCCATTTATGTGATTACCCCAATTAAGATCTTTCCTTATATTAACACCTAGATACTTACAATGATCCCCAAAAGGAACTTTCACCCCATCAATGCAGTAATTAAAACTGAGAGGACTTTCCCTATTTGTGAAACTCACAACCTGACTTTTGACCCCGTTTATCAACATACTATTGCCTGCTGTCCATCTCACAACATTTTCGAGGTCACGCTGCAGTTGCTCACAATCTTGTAACTTATTTATCACTCTATAGTGAATAACATCATCCGCAAAAAGCCTTACCTCTGATTCCACTCCTTTACTCATATCATTTGTATATATAAGAAAACATAAAGGTCCAATAATACTGCCTTGAGGAATTCCCCTCTTAATTATTACAGGGTCAGATAAAGTTTCACCTACTCTAATTCTCTGAGATCTATTTTCTAGAAATATAGCAACCCATTCAGTCACTCTTTTGTCTAGTCCAATTGCACTCATTTTTGCTAGTCTCCCATGATCCACCCTATCAAATGCTTTAGACAGGTCAATCGCGATACAGTCCATTTGACCTCCAGAATCCAAGATATCTGCTATATCTTGCTGGAATCCTACAAGTTGAGCTTCAGTGGAATAACCTTTCCTAAAACTGAACTGTCTTCTATCGAACCAGTTATTAATTTCACAAACATTTCTAATATAATCAGAAAGAATGCCTTCCCAAAGCTTACATACAATGCACGTCAAACTTACTGGCCTGTAATTTTCAGCTTTATGTCTATCACCCTTTCCTTTATACACAGGACTTACTATAGCAACTCTCCATTCATCTGGTATAGCTCCTCTGACCAAACAATAATCAAATAAGTACTTCAGATGTGGTACTATATCCCAACCCATTGTCTTTAGTATATCCCCAGAAATCTTATCAATTCCAGCTGCTTTTCTAGTTTTCAACTTTTGTATCTTATTGTAAATGTCATTGTTATCATATGTAAATTTTAATACTTCTTTGGCCTTAGTCTCCTCCTCTTTCTCAACATTATCCTTGTAACCAACAATCTTTACATACTGCTGACAGAATACTTCTGCCTTTTGAAGATCCTCACATACACACTCGCCTTGTTCATTAATTATTCCTGGAATGTCCTTCTTGGAACCTGTTTCTGCCTTAAAATACCTATACATACCCTTCCATTTTTCACTAAAATTTGTATGACTGCCAATTATGCTTGCCATCATGTTATCCTTAGCTGCCTTCTTTGCTAGATTCAATTTTCTAGTAAGTTCCTTCAATTTCTCCTTACTTCCACAGCGATTTCTAACTCTATTTCTTTCCAGTCTGCACCTCCTTCTTGGTCTCTTTATTTCTCTATTATAATAAGGTGGGTCTTTACCATTCCTTACCACCCTTAAGTCCGACTCGTTGGCTGAACGGTCAGCATATTGGCCTTCGGTTCAGAGGGTCCCAGGTTCGATTCCCAGCCGGGTCGGTCGGGGATTTTAACCTTAATTGGTTAATTCCTACGGCACGGGGGCTGGGTGTATGTGTTGTCGTCATCATCATTTCATCCTCATCACGACGTGCAGGTCGCCTATGGGCATCAAATAGAAAGACCTGCACCTGGCGAGCCGAACCCGTCCTGGGATATCCCGGCACTAAAAGCCATACGACATTTCATACCACCCTTAAAGGTACAAACTTGTTTTCGCATTCCTCAACAATTTCTGTAAACCCATCCCAGAGTCTGTTTACATTTTTATTTACCGTTTTTCCACCGATCATAGTTACTTTTTAGAAACTGCCTCATGCCTGCTTTATCAGCATTATGGTACTGCCTAATAATCCTAATTTTAAGACCTTCCTTTCTATCACATTTATTTTTAACTACGACAAAAACAGCTTCATGATCACTAATACCATCTATTACTTCAGTTTCCCTATAGAGCTCATCTGGTTTTATCAGCACGACATCCAGGATATTTTTCCCTCTGGTTGGCTCCCTCACTTTCTGAATCAGCTGTCCTTCCCATATTAACTTATTTGTCATTTGTTGGTCATGCTTCCTGTCGTTCGCATTTCCTTCCCAATTGCCATCTGGCAAGTTCAGATCTCCCGCTACAATCACATTTCTTTCCATGTCGTTTCCCACATAGCCGACTATCCTATCAAATAATTCCGAATCCGCATCTGTGCTACCCTTTCCCGGTCTGTACACTCCAAATATATCAAGTTGCCTATTATCTTTAGAAATGAGCCTTACACCTAGAATTTCATGTGTCTCATCTTTAACTTTTTCGTAGCTTACAAATTCTTCTTTCACCAGAATGAATACTCCCCCTTCCACCATACCTATCCTATCTCTACGATACACACTCCAGTGTCGTGAGAAAATTTCTGCATCCATTATATCATTTCTCAGCCATGATTCAACTCTTATTACAATATCTGGTAAATATATATCTATTAAATTAATTCTATTCCTTTCTTTACAATACTTCTACAGTTCAACACTAACAATGTTATGTCATTCCTATTTGATTTCCAGTTCCTTGTTCCCTTATCACCGCTCCCTAGGCCACCCCATTTCCCTGAATGTACCTCCCTATTACCCTTCCAAACAAATTTCCTAACTTATACATACCACTGCGGTTTAAGTGAAGGCCATCTGAGCGCAGATCCCTATTTCCTACCCACCCATTCAGATCTAGAAATTTCACTCCCAGTTTCCCACATACCCACTCCATAGTCTCATGACTAACTCAGAAAGAAAAGACAATGGAAGCTTTTGAAGTGTGATGTTACAGAAGGATGCTGAAGGAGAGATGGGTTGATCGAATAATGAATGATGAGATCCCGAATCAGATTGGTGAGAGGAGAACGATTTGGCAAAATTTAACCATAAGAGGAGATGGAATATAGATACTCAGGACGTGTTAAGCTAGTGTTTGAGGGAAGTGTAGGTGGTAAGAACAGTAGGGGTATACCAAGGCATGAATATGACAAACAGATTAGAGTAGATGTAATAGTTACATGGTAATGATAAAGATAACACAAGAAAGGATGGCATGGAGGGCTGCATAAAACCAGTCTATAGACTGATGAACCAAACAAAAATATATTTATTATAATTCATGCTGAGTGAAGTGACCACCACATCAGGTTCCTGTCATATAATTGTAATTTATTGTTTACTGTCTGACAGTTTTCTTCATATGTCTCAAGTAAATCACACTTGAAATAAATTTACTTGTAATCAGCTGTGTGGTTCTACTTATTGTAAATCATCTGAGCCCTTCATTAATATTTAAAATAGATTACAGTTTAAGAAACATCCATACACTTAATACTTATTGAAAAATAGAAGTTGTTGGTTATTACTAATTGAAAACTAGAAGTTGTCAGCATCACATCACTTCAATCCAAAGGGGCTTCTGAAAAATTTATTTTAGACAGAATTTCTGAAGAATGTTTCATCGTGTGGGTTACTGTGGTAACGTCCTAGTTTGTGAACCATGGGCAACGGCTGAGTGGCCTAGTGGGTGGTCCTTAGTCGGGATACCAGTTGCTATGGAATGGGAGCGGGCATCTCGGACATATTCTGAGTCATGGCCCTCCTTGTGCTCAGGCGGCTAGGACTATACAATCCACCGGTGGTCTATAACCCGTTAGACGAGAGATCCTCACTTGGACTATGTGTAAGTAGGGTAGCAACCTGCTTCATGGATTTATCGAGCTCAGAACAATTTAAGCAAGCCTCGGATCTATGGGAGTAACGGAGTCCCACTCCCATTTGACAGGCGAGGGACTCCTTGGAAACAACTTGGCGAACGAAATGGAATTTGATGGGGAGCTATCAGTATTAATGGGGCTTATGGAAGAAAGAAAGTAGAACTGGTTGAGTCAGCTAAGAGGATGCATCTGGATGTGCTAGGAGTAAGTGATATTTGGGTAAGGGGAGATAATGAGGAAGATATAGCAGATTATAAAATGTACTTGACGGGTGTTAAGAAAGGGAAGGGCAGAGTATGGGGTAGGGCTGTTTATCAAGAATACCGTTACACACAACATAGTTTCTGTTAGGCACGTAAATGAGCAAATGATGTGGGTAGATTTGTCAGTTGGAGGAATTAGGACGATAATTGTCTCGGTGTATTCACCATGTGAGGGTGCAGATGAGGATGAAGTTGACAAGTTTTATGAAGCATTGAGTGACATCGTGGACAGGGTCAACAGCAAGGATAGAATAGTGCTAATGGGCGATTTCAATGCGACAGTTGGAAATAGAACTGAACGATACAAAAGGGTGATTGGTAAATGTGGTGAAGATATGGAAGCTAATGGGAATGGGAAGCGTTTGCTGGACTTCTGTGCTAGTATGGGTGTAGCAGTTATGAATACATTCTTCAAGCATAAAGCTATTTACCGCTACACATGAAAGGCTACGGGTGTCAGATCCATAATAGACTATATCTTAACTGACTTAGAATTCAGAAAATCTGTTAGGAATGTACGAGTTTTCCGCGGATTTTTCGATGATACAGACCACTATCTGATCTGTAGTGAACTAAGAAATTAGGCCTAGGGTAGAGAAAGTTAAATCTGTCTTCAAACGAATAATGGTAGAAAATCTTCAGGACGAGGAAATTAGACCGAAGTACATGGTTATGATTAGTGAGAAGTTTCGAAGAGTAGACAGTAAGAAGGTTCAGGATATAGAAAGAGAATGAGAGGCATACAGGGATGCTGTAGTAGAAACAGCAAGGGAATGCCTAGGAACAACTGTGTGTAAAGATGGGAAAAGGCAAACAACTTGGTGGAATGATGAAGTGAGAGCAGCTTGTAAACATAAAAAGAAGGCTTATCAGAAATGGCTCTAAACAAGGGCTGAGGCAGACAGGGATTTGTACTTAGATGAAAGAAACAGAGCGAAACAAATAGCTGTTGAAACCAAAAAGAAGTCTTGGGAAGATTTTGGTAATAACCAGGAAAGGCTTAGTCAAGCAGCAGGGAAACCTTTCTGGACAGTAATATAGAATCTTAGGAAAGGAGGGAAAAAGGAAAAGAACAGTGTTGTGAGTAATTCAGGTGAACTCCTAATAGATCCCAGGGAATCACTGGAGAGGTGGAGGGAATATTTTGAACATCTTACAAACATAAAAGGAAATCTTCCTAGTGTTGTTGCGAACAGTCAAACTCATGGGGAGGAGGAAAATGATGTTGGTGAAATTACGCATGAGGAAGTGGAAAGGATAGTAAATAAACTCCATTGTCATAAAGCAGTAGGAATGGATGAAATTAGACCTAAAATAGTGAGGTATAGTGGGAAGGCAGGGATGAAATAGCTTCACAGAATAGTAAGATTAGCATGGAGTATTGGTAAGGTACCTTCAGATTGGACAAAAGCAGTAATTGCGTCTATCTATAAGCAAGGGAACAGGAAGGATAGCAACAACTATTGAGGTATCCTATTGATTAGTATACCAGGCAAAGCATTCACTGGCATGTTGGAAGGGAGGGTGTGATCAGTGGTTGAGAGGAAGTTGGATGAAAACCAGTGTGGTTTCAGACCACAGGATCAGATTTTTAGTATGCGCCAGGTAACTGAAAAATGCTATGAGAGGAATAGGCAGTTGTGTTTATTTTTCGTAGATCTACAGAAAGTATATGACAGGGTACCGAGGGAAAAGATGTTCGCCATACCGGGGGACCATGGAATTAAAGGAAGATTATTAAAGTTAGTCAAAGGCATTTATGTTGACAATTGGGCTTCAGTGAGAATTGATGGTAAAATGAGTTCTTGCTTCAGGGTACTTACAGGGTTTAGACAAGGCTGTAATCTTTCACCTTTGCTGTTTGTAGTTTACATGGATCATCTGCTGAAAGGTATAAAATGGCAGGGAGGGATTCAGTTAGGTGGAAATGTAGTAAGCAGTCTGGCCTATGCTGATGACTTGGTCTTAATGGCAAATTGTGCCAAAAGCCTGCAGTCTAATATCTTGGAACTTGAAAATAGTTGCAATGAGTATGGTATGAAAATTAGCCTTTCGAAGACTAAATTGATGTCAGTAGTTAAGAAATTCAAGAGAATTGAACGTCGGATTGGTGATACAAAGCTAGAACAGGTCGATAATGTCAAGTATTTAGGTTGTGTTCTCCCAGGATGGTAATATAGTAAGTGAGATTGAATCAAGGTGTAGTAGTGCTAATGCAGTGAGCTCGCAGTTGCGATCAACAGTATTCTGTAAGAAGGAAGTCAGCTCCCAGACGAAACTATCTTTACATCGGTCTGTTTTCAGACCAACTTTGCTTTATGGGTGTGAAAGCTGGGTGGACTCAGGATATCTTGTTCATAAGTTAGAAGTAACAGACATGAAAGTAGCGAGAATGATTGCTGGTAAAAGCAGGTGGGAACAATGGCAGGAGGGCACTTGGAATGAGGAGATAAAGGCTAATTTAGGAATGAACTCGATGGATGAAGCTGTAAGCATAATCAATCAATCAATCAGTACTGATCTGCATTTAGGGCAGTCGCCCAGGTGGCAGATTCCCTATTTGTTGTTTTCCTAGCCTTTTCCTAAATGATTTCAAAGAAATTGGAAATTTATTGAACATCCCTCTCGGTAAGTTATTCCAATCCCTAACTCCCCTTCCTATAAATGAATATTTGCCCCAGTTTGTCCTCTTGAATTCCAACTTTATCTTCATATTGTGATCTTTCCTACTTTTATAAACGCCATTCAAACTTATTCGTCTACTAATGTCATTCCACGCCATCTCTCCGCTGACAGCCCGGAACATACCACTTAGTCGAGCAGCTCTTCTTCTTTCTCTCAATTCTTCCCAACCCAAACATTGCAACATTTTTGTAACGCTACTCTTTTGTCGGAAATCGCCCAGAACAAATCGAGCTGCTTTTCTTTGGATTTTTTCCAGTTCTTGAATCAGGTAATCCTGGTGAGGGTCCCATACACTGGAACCATACTCTAGTTGGGGTCTTACCAGAGACTTATATGCCCTCTCCTTTACATCCTTACTACAACCCCTAAACACCCTCATAACCATGTGCAGAGATCTGTACCCTTTATTTACAATCCCATTTATGTGATTACCCCAATGAAGATCTTTCCTTATATTAACACCTAGATACTTACAATGATCCCCAAAAGGAACTTTCACCCCATCAACGCAGTAATTAAAACTGAGAGGACTTTTCCTACTTGTAAAACTCACAACCTGACTTTTAACCCCGTTTATCAACATACCATTGCCTGCTGTCCATCTCACAACATTTTCGAGGTCACGTTGCAGTTGCTCACAATCTTGTAACTTATTTATCACTCTATAGAGAATAACATCATCCGCAAAAAGCCTTACCTCCGATTCCACTCCTTTACTCATATCATTTATATATATAAGAAAACATAAAGGTCCGATAATACTGCCTTGAGGAATTCCCCTCTTAATTATTACAGGGTCAGATAAAGCTTCACCTACTCTAATTCTCTGAGATCTATTTTCTAGAAATATAGCAACCCATTCAGTCACTCTTTTGTCTAGTCCAATTGCACTCATTTTTGCCAGTAGTCTCCCATGATCCACCCTATCAAATGCTTTAGACAGGTCAATCGCGATACAGTCCATTTGACCTCCTGAATCCAAGATATCTGCTATATCTTGCTGGAATCCTACAAGTTGAGCTTCAGTGGAATAACCTTTCCTAAAACCGAATTGCCTTCTATCGAACCAGTTATTAATTTCACAAACATGTCTAATATAATCAGAAAGAATGCCTTCCCAAAGCTTACATACAATGCATGTCAAACTTACTGGCCTGTAATTTTCAGCTTTATGTCTATCACCCTTTCCTTTATACACAGGGGCAACTATAGCAACTCTCCATTCATCTGGTATAGCTCCTCCGACCAAACAATAATCAAATAAGTACTTCAGATATGGTACTATATCCCAACCCATTGTCTTTAGTATATCCCCAGAAATCTGATCAATTCCAGTCGCTTTTCTAGTTTTTAACTTTTGTATCTTATTGTAAATGTCATTGTTATCATATGTAAATTTTATTTCTTCTTTGGCCTTAATCTCCTCCTCTATCTCGACATTATCCTTTACATACTGCTGACTGAATACTTCTGCCTTTTGAAGATCCTCACATACACACTCCCCTTGTTCATTAATTATTCCTGGAATGTCCTTCTTGGAACCTGTTTCTGCCTTAAAATACCTATACATACCCTTCCATTTTTCACTAAAATTCGTATGACTGCCAATTATGCTTGCCATCATATTATCCTTAGCTGCCTTCTTTGCTTGATTCAATTTTCTAGTAAGTTCCTTCAATTTCTCCTTACTTCCACAGCCATTTCTAACTCTATTTCTTTCCAGTCTGCACCTCCTTCTTAGTCTCTTTACTTCTCTATTATAATAAGGTGGGTCTTTACGATTCCTTACCACCCTTAATGGTACAAACCTGTTTTCGCATTCCTCAACAATTTCTTTAAACCCATCCCAGAGTCTGTTTACATTTATATTTACCGTTTTCCACCGATCATAGCTACTTTTTAGAAACTGCCTCATGCCTGCTTTATCAGCCATGTGGTACTGCCTAACAGTCCTACTTTTAAGACCTTCCTTTCTATCACATTTATTTTTAACTACCACAAAAACAGCTTCATGATCACTAATACCATCTATTACTTCAGTTTCCCTATAGAGCTCATCTGGTTTTATCAGCACGACATCCAGGATATTTTTCCCTCTGGTTGGTTCCATCACTTTCTGAATCAGCTGTCCTTCCCATATTAACTTATTTGCCATTTGTTGGTCATGCTTTCTGTCGTTCGCATTTCCTTCCCAATTGACATCTGGCAAATTCAGATCTCCCGCTACAATCACATTTCTTTCCATGTCGTTTCCCACATAGCTGACTATCCTATCAAATAATTCTGAATCCTTGTCAGTGCTACCCTTTCCCGATCTGTACACTCCAAATATATCAAGTTGCCTATCTTTAGAAATGAGCCTTACACCTAGAATTTCATGTGTCTCATCTTTAACTTTTCGTAGCTTACAAATTCTTCTTTCACCAGAATGAACACTCCGCCTCCCACTCTTCCTATCCTATCTCTACGATACACACTCCAGTGCCGTGGGAAAATTTCTGCATCCATTATATCATTTCTCAGCCATGATTCAACACCTATTACAATATCTGGTGAATATATATCAATTAAATTACTTAATTCTATTCCTTTCCTTACAATACTTCTACAGTTCAACACTAACAATTTTATGTCATCCCTACTTGATTTCCAGTTCCCTGTTCCCTTATCACCGCTCCGTAGGCCATCCCGTTTCCCTGAATGTACCTCCCTATTACCCTTCCAAACAAATTTCCTAACTTATACGTACCACTGCGGTTTAAATGAAGGCCATCTGAGCGCAGATCCCTATCTCCTACCCACCCATTTGGATCTAGAAATTTCACTCCCAGTTTCCAACATACCCACTCCATAGTCTCATTTAAATCCCCAATCACCCTCCAGTCAGTATCCCTTCTACACAGTATTCCACTAATAACAATCTCCGCTTTCTTAAACTTCACCCGTGCTGCATTTACCAGATCCCTCACATCTCCAACTATGTTGGTACTTATATCAGCTTGCCTTACGTTGTTGGTACCAACGTGAAACACTACCACCTTCTCCTTCCCCTCCTCCCTCTCTTCTACTTTCCTCAACATCTGCCTCAACCTAATTCCTGGATAACACTCTACCCTGGTACCCTTTCCTCCACACACTTTCCCCACCGGCTTTGGTGGTGGGGTCATGTGAGGCGAATGGAGGAGGATAGTTTACGTAGGAGGATAATGGACTCTCTTAATGGAGGGTAAGAGAATTAGAGGTAGACCAAGACGATGATGGTTAGACTCAGTTTCTAACAATTTAAAGATAAGAGGTATAGAACTAAACTAAGCCACAGCACTAGTTGCAAATAGAGGATTGTGGCGTCGTTTAGTAAATTCAGAGAGGCTTGCAGACTGAACGCTGAAAGGCATGACAGTCTATAATGATAATGTATGTATCATTTTAGAGATTCTTTAGCTAAATATCTCAGTGTTGTACGGTGTGGTACATACCTTTTGAAAAAAAAATTGTCAATATTATAACGCCTGTACAAGATATTCTAAATAGAGTAGGCCTACATGAAAGTCTACTGCTAGAATAAATCTGATGGGAATCTTCTGACATTGCAGGGAAAAGAAAAGGACCAGGATTTCAGTCTTGATGTATCATGGCCAGCAGACATTCATGATCATCATCTGTCTGGGACAGGTAGTTCCTCAGCTGATGAAGAGGTGAGAAAATATCATATTTGTTTTACTTTCTATCTGTGTTGTGTTCTACAATAAGGGGAAACCATCTTTATCTCAGATTGTAAATAATGTAGATATTTATATATTTTCAATGCTTTGTTAAAACACAGTTTTCTTTCATTATCGTAACATAGTAGACAATGCAAGAAGAGTTCCGAACAGTTTCCTCTTTCTTAGCTTCTCTCCCATTTTGCAATTTGCTATTTAAAGCTTCTTTCTGTAATCTCTCTTGTTTGGCTATGAGTCATGCAAGTCTGGATAATTGCTCCTAAAATGAAGTTAAGAATTTCCTCCTCTTGTACTTTTTTTTTTTTTTTTTGTGGATGTTTGGACATGCTTATTGCCTGCCAAAAGGTGCTAGGAATTATTTGGTTCACTCCACCGTGGAGCAAAGTGCATTAAGGTGCTCATTGCTGGTTCATACTGGAATGCGAAATTATGGAGAATTTCTAAGCTGGAATCATACCTTCTTTCAAGAACATAGAGGAGGCATACGTATATTCTCTCTTTCTATCCTACCCTTTTATGAAAGTCTAAAAGCATTTGAAGTTATTCCTCAGTCTTCTTTCCTGACCACTCTCTTTTCCTAAAATATTTCCCAGCTATATTAAGTAAACTTGTGTCCTGTGCATGTACCATTTTAACCATATACGGGCCCTCCTGCCATTTTCTACCTCCATAGTGTAATAGGTAGCGCTATCAGCTGCCGCCCTTGGGGACCTATATTGCCAGAAATTTATGATATGCAGGAGGGCTGGTATGTGGTCAGAATGTTACATGCACCTCACCTCCATTGGGGGTGTACGTAGAAAGAGCTGTACCACATCAGGATGAGAACACAAATTTACATTTTTATATTTTCTAATCAGTATTCATCTAGCCGTGTCCAGTAAAAATAATATTAGTGGTGTAATTAATTCATATTGACTATTATATTTCTGGTATATTTTGTTATTTTTCTTGACACATCAAGATCATCATCATCATCATCATCATCATCTCATGTGAACCGACGCCCCTTGAGTGCTTTCTTCAGTGACCCGAAGACATGGTAGTTGCTATGGCACCCATTCACACACATTTCTCTATCTCGAACATTGATGGCTGGGCTGACTGGCTCAGACGGTTGAGGCGCTGGCCTTCTGACCCCAACTTGGCAGGTTCAATCACGGCTCAGTCCGGTGGTATTTGAAGGTGCTGAAATACGTCAGACTTGTGTTGGTACATTTACTGGCACATAACAGAACTCCTGCAGGAAAAAAAATTCTGGCACCTCGGTGTCTCTGTAAACCTTAAAAGTAGTTAATGGGACGTAGAGCATATAACATTTAGGGGAAATTCAAACATTGATGGAGAAATATGTGAACAGTTTCCTTGCTCAGAGCCAATGATCCCTCAATTTTGTAGGTGATGATTCGGCGATTCTCTCTTGCAGGACTGTCCACTGCAACAGTTTATTCCATAGTGATGATTGCGTGTACCTGATCTAGTCTTAACACATCCTCCATGCTCACATGTTGAGATGAACGTGTCCTCGGACACTCCCGGCACTAAAAGCCATACACCATTTCATTTACATGTTGAGATAAAATTTGCTACACGATCTGAAGAATGTGTTTAATTACAAGACACTCATTCCTGTGCATATCCTTCACATAACCCTAAATGTCTGCTCAACTGATACTTTCTGCTATCTGAATTTCATACTGAATAACAGCACACCGGCCACGTTTGGATGAATCCATGGCACAATCATACCTAGTGACTTTGCTTCTGCACATACAAACAGCTCACTAACAATTTCTTACTATACCAGATTGCTTTCTGACACACATGACAATGTACCGGCGCATACGCAGTGATCTGTTTCTTCAGGCAATGGCATTCCCAGAAAAGTGTCAGTTTCATGTGGGTAATCCTTATATGTACTTTTAGTATACCAGGCAAAGGTTTTACAAAATGTACAATGATTGGTGTATATGAAGCCAGATGAGAACTATTGTCAATAAATTAACATTTGTCAGCTAAGCTCAATTCTGTCCGGGGCTCCTGAAAGTGAACTACATCTTCCTCCCTGTAAAGGCGCCGTAATGTGCAAAACACCATGGGTCTGTATTACATGTGCGAATTTCATTACCTGGGAGTAGTGCCATAATGTGTGGAATACAGCAAGTCTACGCTACTTTTGATTACTACCGCACCATGACAAAAACCATGGTTCTACTTTCCTAGCGATAAGTACCATTATGAGGGGCCGATGACTTGGATTTTGGACCCCTTTAGACTGCAAGCATCATTGATTCAGTATTGTGCTTTAGAAGCAGTCCCTTGGTCAGTAATACTATTGTTTTACGTCAGTTTCTGTGAATGTTAGGCACTGCGGGTCAGATCAACTGATTGTTTTAAATTGATATCTATCCATTCATTCTTCGTCCTCACGTTTAGAATTCTGGTCAGTGGAGGATTTTGTACTTTTAATTTGTCATTATATTTCGTACCATTAGGGGCTGATGACCTAGATGTTAGGCCCCTTTAAACAACAAGTATCATCATCATCACCTCCATGTAAAGCAGACAAGAACTCACTGCCGGTGCAGCAAGCAATCCAAGTTTGTACAAGGAGACGGTGGCCTGAAGACACAGCATTTTAGATCTTTGAGGAAATGTTGGTTTCCGTTTTTACATTTGCATGATGTAACTTGGTATTAGCAATTGAGCAGTAGATAAATGGATGAAAGTACCAAGCAAGTACCAAGAAAATGTTATTTCTCAAGTTAGGCAAGGTTGTAACATTTCATCTTGACTGTTTAATTCGATACATAGATCATGTATAATAGGAATGTAAATTATGACACAGATCATGTACTGAAAGGCAAGAATTGGAATGTGGGAATCACTTGTATGAAAGTTTAATGTAATGTAAATCATATAACCTTTCAAGTGGTACATTTCTTTTGAGTAGCTACTAACACAGTGACACATTTTCCATAAGGTACTGGGAAATAACATATAGTGAGATACACTTGTGTAGTATAGTATTTTTATCAGGTTCAAAAAGTACAGAATATGTATCAACTGTCAAAAATGATCATAGTATGAAGGGCAAGGCATCTGGCTCACTGAGGAAAGCAATGGGAACTTATGGTGAGATACTTTTAATTGGTCAGGTATTTTCATCAGGTTTATAAAAACATAGTCTCACTTTCAAGCTATTAAAATTAATACAGTGTCAAGGGCAAGGAAAGAGAATCTGGCTCAGTGAGGAAAGCAATGGGAAACCTACAATAACATAAGAGACTCATCTACAGGCACATCGCTTTCGGGTGTGTACACGCTTCGGAATCTGCTATTCAAGTGGTCTAGGATAGGTTTCAATTTGTAGAGTTTCTTCGGACCACATGTGGCTTCATCGTATGCTTCGTTATCGACAAAGTGTAAGAATTTGAGAAGGGGGTGAAATATTCTTTCAGATAACAGCTCCAAAAATGTTGGGGTCTCTAATATCTGTCTACAAGAAAAGTAGCTCTTGTTGTCAGGTAGCTGAATGCCTTGCAAGAGAAAGAATGCAAGTAAAGTAATAATTTCATCCTTATTCATGTCAGTCCACTGATTCGCTCTCGAATGTAGTTTCAAAGTTGGTGTGCTTTCTAAAAACTTTTGAGCATACCGGTTGGTTTTCCTAATTAATAGTTCCGCTAATTCAGGAGTGAAAAACAATTGAAAATATTCTAGCGGATTATTTAAGTCTTCACTTCGTACATTTAGTCCAGGTTGCGCCGTAAATGTAAATCTCGGCTGTTCAGATCCTACCTATGTCCATACTCTGAGCTGAATATCACTATTACTGTTACCGTCATATTCACTTGAGTCACTTTCACCATTGCACTCGCTATCTCCTGACATTTCAATATTAGTCTCACTATCAGATGACACATCACTCTCTAAATTGTCACAGTATAATAAATCAAACCGTTCTTCTTGCAGACTTTCCGAGCTCCGCTTGCACCAGCCATAATGCAGTATCTATCTCTCTCAGCATCCTGACAGCCGGTGCTGGCTGGTGCCAGCTGGGCGTGGAACGAAAGTATTTCGCCCGATCGTGTGGTTTTAGGAGAGTGCTGCTGTAAGCAAAGCTCGAAACTAACATACACGCATTAAGGAAAGCGATCTTGGATCCTACGACGAAATAAGTCGTCATACCCATTGCCGAAAGATATTTACAATGTGATTGTGGAATATTCTCTCATGCTCTCATGACCGCTTAGGAAGCCACACGGCTATGCCGATTTATTCCGTCATTACCGCTTGAAGGGTTAAATAATTATCTTCCATTATTGGCCTTGTTATAATGAATACCTGATGGAAACTTGCCTTTTAATGTAACATAACTTCATCAGTAATAAACTAAGCCTATTATGAAGATGATAAGTACAAAAAATGAAGGAATATGAAATTAGTGTGGAGTGAATGCAAAATTGAAGCCACTGGACTATTCAAGGTATCTGTGATATGCATTCAAATAAGGCAGTATACAGAAATAAAATACAATCAACAAGTTGTAAAACTGACTTGTAAGGGTGATGTTGGTTCATAGAGCCAACCAAACATTCACTGTCCTATATTCAGTTATATTCTATTGGAGTTAAAAGTGTATGGATTGGGATTGTTTCATAAATTGGATACAGAAAGGTTATCAAATGTTTACACTCAAATGAGATAATGCCATTCAAAACATTATATTATGGTGCTTTATAAAAAAAGGTATTTGCAATACTGTTTAACTAGGTTGTGGTGTTGGAGGAAATTTACATACATGCTTATGGCAGAAAGTAACAACAAAATTCTAACTTGTAACAAAAGTTGGAATGTTGAGATTGGATTGGTTAAGGCAGAAAAGGTTTTGTATTCTGGTTGTTAGATGACTGTCTTGAGTAATTTGGTTTGGTGTATCTGAAAAAGATTCATTAGAAATAAAAAAGACTTCCAACCGAAGAGAAATTCAATTTAAAACATACCTGCTTTATGCAGTGCCAAGGAGCTACATTAAAGTACTACAGGAGCATCTGATAACTTCAAGAGTTAGCATCTACTAGGGGTCCGTCCCACCACTGCTTCTGTTAGGCCTTGTGATAGAAACTGTTACTGCAGATCTACAGCAGCCAATACCTTGGACCATTCTTTACAGTGATGACATCAAGCTAACCACTGAAAACAAGCTTCATCACGAAAGCCAGAACAAAAAGTTGTTTGAAGCAGTATATCCTGTTACTCAGCAAGGAGAGAAACAAATGTATGATACGAAGGTTATGCCGAAAGTTTTTAGCAGCGCGTAAATCGTAATTCTGAAGACAATGGGATTATTTTCTTTTGAAAGATGTTTTACGACCTTGGAACATGCGCGCGCAACCCCTCCTAGCGGTAGTTCCTCCACAGCAAGGGAAGAAAGGACAGGCAGTGCTGAGTCAGACACAGTGCAAGATGGATCTGTCGCGCCGCGATTTTCGAGCAATGAATTTTTATGATTATAAAAAGAAATTAAGTGCCGAAGAATGCCATTCTTCTTTGCTGCGTGTTTTTGGTGAGGCTGCCCTTTCTAGAACCACAGTTGGAAATTGGTTTCGTGAGTTTTCAAGGGGTCAGCAGTCAATTGAAGATGAACCTCATCCCGGTCGCCCAGCAACAGCTGTGACTCAAGAAAACATTGATGCTGTGAGGGAAATGATCAGAGCAGATCCACATCTTACATTTTGTGACATTGAAGGGACCTTAAATATTGGGTCAAGAGCAGCGCAGACCATTGTTCACGATTATTTAGGCCTTACCAAGAGATGTGCCCGTTGGGTGCCACATTCCCTGACAGAAAGCCAAAAGGAGGAGAGAGTGGACTGGTGTCATTTCATGCTAGAAAAATGCAATGGAGGGCAGTGCAAAGACACCTACAATATCGTCACAGGTGATGAAACATGAGTCTACTATTATGACCCTGAAACAAAGAGACAGTCTCCTGTGTGGTGCTTTCCAGGGGAGGAACCACCCACAAAAGTTTGACGAAGTCGGAGCTCCGGAAAGAAGATGGTGGCAACTTTTTTACAAAAATGGGGTATCTCACCTCTGTGACCTTGGATGCACGTCGTACAGTCAATGCTGAATGGTATGTGAATGACTGTTTTCCCAAAGTCCTCGCCATTTGGAGGTCACAGCACCCAAAGTCCAAGAGTGGGCACCTTCTGCTGCATCACGACAATGCATCTGCACACAGGGCAGCCAGAACAATGGACTTTTTGGAAAGGGGAAAAGTGCGAGTGTTACCTCATCTCCCCTATTCACCTGACCTGGCCCCATGTGACTTCTTTCTGTTCCCTAAGACCAAGGAAAAAATACGTGGGCAGCGGTTTTTGTCAGATGAAGAGGCCATTGCAGTGTACGAGAGTGCACTAAGTGACATCCCGAAAGAAGCTTGGACTGAAACGTTTTCTAAGTGGTTTCAGAGAATGGAAAAATGTATACGTGCTAATGGAGAGTATTTTGAAAAGTTGTAATTGTTGTTTCGCAAATAAATTTTTTTTCTCACACTCTGCTAAAACCTTTTGGCATATCCCTCGTATTAGACCCACAAGAAATCTGAACAGTGTAAACAGTAGGAAGTGCCATGAGTAACAAAGTTTAGATATCTACAGTGTTTGACATTGGCCAACTTATCAGAGAGGTCAGCACGAATGTATCCTGGATGAAGTTATGAACGACGAACATTGTCAGATTAAAGTCTATATCAGATCAAAGATCTGTCGCACCATCGTCCATACTGTCACACTAGGGCACAGAATGTTTGTCAATTGTGAAAGGGCAGATTGTTGGCTAAATATCACAGACAGAGACGCTGAGGTGGTCAGTTGGTGTTACTAGGTTGGATCTCGTTTAAATATGGACATTAAAATATAAAAATAAAAATTATGAGAAGAATAAGAATAAGAATTTGGCATACTGCTGATCTTGGAAATATGTAAAAGCCAAGTACATTGATTTGGACATGCTATCTGAGCTTGAACTGATATAACTGCAAAGTATGGGCTACACACGAAAGTCATTAGAGGAAGACCCACTGGATGACCTAAACTGTGAAGGACTAATACACTGCATGATGACACTACACCCCCACTGAATCAAATGGAGCATAATCTGTAATTCACCAAGAAGGACTTCCTCTATAATCCTTACTACCTTCTGTTGCCAGAAAAGTTTTAACAAGAATACTATCTAACCCTCTTCTATCACTTATGGCAGAGTCCCAATCAGAAACCCAGTGTGGCTTTAGACCAAGCTGTAGCACAGTCGATATGGTCTTCATGCCAGCCAAATGCAAGGAGAATCTAAAGAATACAACCGGCCTCCTTATGTGGCCTTGGGAAAATCTTTGACTATGTAAACCAAGCTCTTTGGAGAGATGTAGCTTTTGGTGGGTGTCCACCAAAGTACATACATTCATCAAAATACTTTGAATGGTATATGACAATATGAGTGCCTCTGTCCACTGCAGCAACAGACATTGAGAGCCCTTTCCGATCACAACGGGTGTCAAGCAGGAATGTGAGGTCACTTCGACTTTGTTCTCTACATTTGTGGAGACTGTACTTCAACTTGCCAAGGGAAGATTTCCTTCAGATGTGGAAATAGTGCATAGATTTGATGGCATATTATTTAACCTTAGTAAACTGGGAGCCAAGGCCAAATTATCCTTAACTTCAGTTATCGAGCTCCAATAGTTGTTCTGGCCAATTCATATGATGACTTACAAAACCATTTTTAATGCATGTAACCAAGCATATACTGTACTGAAATTAGCTTGGAACTTAACATTAATGAAACACAAGTTCTTCACCAACTAGCATCAAATTCTAGCAAGGTAGCTCTTTCTATTAATGTTTGATGAGACACTGCATAATATCGAAAACTTTTCTTTACCCTGGCAGCCACCTCTCAGCAAATGCTAAGATGAATGCTAAATTACAATATTACCTTAGATGTGACAGTATTGCCTTAGATGTGTTAGTGTGGTCTTTGGTCGTCTTCTCAAGGGGATCTTCGACAATCATCACTTCAGTGTCCAGATCAAGCTATACATTAATCTTACCAGTGTATTATCAACACTTATCAATGAGAGACTACTCATACAAGACACTTAAATGTCTGGAAAAGGAGAATACTTAGTGTTAAAATTGCAGTGCTCTCGAACAAACATCAGTGTCTTAGAAGAGGCCAGTATCATGGGCGTTGATGATATGATTGTCATACATCAACTTTGACGGTCCAGTCACATTGCCCACTTGCTTAACACATGCCTTCCAAAGCAAGTGACGTATTCCCAATTGATGATTGGAGAACTTAATCAGAGAGGACTATAAAAGTGATACAAGGGCATTCTAAAGTATGGTATGAAGAAGTACCAAATTGACATCAACAACTGGGAGAATGTAGCATCTGATCGACTGGCATGGTGACATATTGTCCATGATGGCCCACAGTGTTTTGAACAAAAACGACAAAGACATGAGTCTGATAAAATAGATCATGGATTAGAGCAAAAACATCAGGGAAGAAATGACCACTAGGATCTACTGCAACAAGAAACTGGCGGTTTTGATAGCAGAGCTTGTGGTTATGGAATTGGTTTCCTTGGCCATCTAAGAACCCAGAATTGATTCCTTCAGAAGACGTCATTGTATTCACCAAAGAGTGAATGCTTATAATGCTGAAATGTTGGGAGACAGGATGATCAGTTTTGAAGATGTACTGTTGTGGTGTTCAGAGGTGGGATGATAGCTCATTGGCTTAACTTTTCTTCTCTAACTGGAAGTGAAGATTCAAACTCCTGTGACATCAGGATATTTTACATTGAAGAATTACATAGTAAAAGTAACATTATGCAGCCTTAAAATGCTCACCAGTAGTCCTGAACCACTTAAGGGTCACTGAAAATATTATACATATGCTCATTGAATTCTGCTCTAGGATTATCTGTAAAACTGTATGTTTGGAGATAGATTGAGGAAATGTTTTTAAAATACATTGTTTGAAAGTCCCTCTTTTAGCATTTATTTATTCAGGCTCTCCTTGAGGAATAGCCCTGTAGTACAGCTGTATAGACTACCTTCAAAGTGAATATATGTTCACTAATTCTTTTCATTACTATTCTGCTAAGGAATCCAGGATTTCTGAAGAGTAAGTATTTTCCTAGTGATTCAAAAACTGAAGCATGAGGTTTCACCTACTACAGTATCAACCAAATTTTTGTATTAACAGTCAGAAAGGTGGCTCCACTCGCAGTTTGTGAGCTTGCCTTGAAGATAAACTCTATACATGAATAATAGCAAAATGACTATTCATATCCCGGGATCAATATTGTAACGTCTACGGCCATGCAGTTAATGTTGGGTAAATTCTGTCTGGTGTTCAAACCCTTCATAAAGGAGAGTTTTATGTAAATATGGACTGAAAGTCATTACTTAAGAATGTGGACCTAATAAACTATTCTACCTACATTTGATCAGTACACATCCATTGGAAATACTATTTAGAAGATTTCTGAATAATGATGGTTTGTATCTTGTATATAAATCTGCTTAGTGCATATTCAGAAGGCTGACTGTAGAGGGGAAGATTCTAAGATATGAGCCCTTTCCAACATTTTATTTGTCATTAATATCATCTGTTTAAAGTTGAGCCTCTGTGGTTCAGACGGCAGCACGTAGGCCTCTCACCGCTGGATACCGTTGTTCAAATCCCGGTCACTCCATGTGAGATTTGTGCTGGACAAGTGGAGGCGGGACAGGTTTTTCTCCGGGTACTCCGGTTTTCCCTGTCATCTTTCATTCCAGCAACACTCTCCATTCTCATTTCATAGCATCTATCAGTCATTAATAAATCACTTTGGGAGTGGCGACTCCATCGTACTAGTAGCCTATATCTGCTTCATTCATTCCATCCCTGACCCAGTCAGTGACTGGAAAACAGGTTGTAGGCTTTCATCATCTGTTTAAAAATATACTTGTCCTTGGTGATACTGTTTTGTAAAATGTGTATCAATCAGTTATAATGATATAAGTGGAAGAAACGGAAGTTCTTGTTGTGTGTTTTGTGAGGTCTGTGTACTGTTTAAAGCACGTAAATATTACCCCATACTTAGTTTGGCATGCAATATCAATGTGGTAGTAATGTATTGTTCATAAATGCTTGTTAAGTGTAAAATAAGTGCATCAAATTGTTGGCATGATTCCTTCATGTGTTCCATACATTTCATGTTTTTGTGACTGTACAGTATATTAGAGGTTGGCTTCTTGATCTCTGGGAATTTACAGCATATTATGAAACTGTACAAGATTGAAGTACATTAGGTTTATGGTGTTGTAAAAATACAGTGTCTATCTAAATAATACCAACAAAAAAATTAGGGATGCTCTTCATGTTATATAATGAACGATGGTGCAGTTGGGTTGGCGGTGAAAATTGTTCTTTTTGAGGAAATGAGGTTCCTGTATTACTTCCAGGTGCACAATTCAAATGGATGAACTCTCCGCATTTGCTGTGCCAGAGCACAAACTGCTGCCATGCTTCAGAGAAGGGAGGGGAAGTGGGGTGTATGATAGACAGAGATAATGCTCCGTGCGAATACACAAGTGAATTTGTTTGACTTGCAGAGAATTGTCCTTGTCTTTTACAGGCAATGTCCACAGTTTGTTTATTAAGCAGCCGTAATTGCACACGCAGTAAATAAGACACGCTTGTCAGTCAAGGAATGCACCCGATCATTTCTCCTCTCTTCTGTTGGTCTCAGCGACGTTCACTAAAATGCACGAAGATGCATCGCTGCCGGCACGTGATCGTGCATTCCTTTCCTCACAACATTGTAAAAGGAATGAAATACTGAATGAAAAGAAAACAATACAACCAGTGATTTGATTACAGTAAATCTTCAATATTCCTCCCTTCTACTTCGATCTTCATGTAACAAGAAAAGTCCATGGGAGTTAAATCAGCCGAGTGTGTAGGCCACTTAACCGGCCCACCACAGCCTATCCATCACCCTGTATGATGATAATTGAAATGCTGCTTGATACGGCAAATTAAATGCAGTGGAGTAATTATGACATCACCACATTCGCTGCTGAATACCCAGAGGCACATCTTCCAATAATCCAGGCAGTGATTCTACCGAGAAATGGTGGCATTCCTCACTGTTCATGTGAGGAGGAAGGACATATAGCCCAAGTAAATAGTCACCAACAATGCCCGCCCAAGTATTGACAATAAACCGATGCTGAAATGTGCACACTACTGTCTCATGAGGGTTTTCTCCACCCTCCTTGACACAGTCGCGTGTCACTGGACATGAAGTTTGAACGCTGAGGTTGTCAGCGATTATAAAGTGCCGGACACCATCAATCCCCATTGCCATTTGCTGCACCGTAGGCTAGGTGCATATCAGCCATTTCTTCGTCAGTGTGCCGAGGCGGAGCCATTCTCACCAATTTATACAGCAAACTTAGTAGCCAATATCAACAGAACAAACTGTATGCTGCCTACTGGGGCTGGGAAGCGACTGCTCTAAACAAACGAGAAACTTGTGCATTCGCACTGAACATTATCTCTGTCTCCATCTGTCATACACCCCACTTCTGTTCCCTTCCCAGTTGCACAGCAAATACGGAGAGTTTGTCAGTCTGAATTGCACGCTTGGAAGTAACAGAGTATCCTCTTCGTTCTTTATATAACATGAAGATCCTCCCTGATTTTTTTGTTGGTATAAATTAGATACACCCTGTGTAAAATGATCAAACTTTCTGAGAGAATCACACTGTTCTGTGTAGAATATGAAGTTCTGCTTGAAAAACATTGCAACAAACCAAAGAGTACTGAAATTACAAACATGCTCTGAGCATCAAGATATATCATTATAACATGCAAGGTGACGATAGCAACTCATATCTAAATGCATCAGTACGGCATGTGTTCAAAATGTGCACCCTCACATGTTGTGCATTGTTCATAATGGTCCTGTGGGCTGTCGAGCATGTTGCTGAACACAGCGTTCCACAAGGACATTAAAATACCCCCTGTATTTTCTCTTGTAATTCAGAATGTGCTGAAGGAATCTATTTTCTGGTCAGATGACCCACCTAGCAGTGTCTTGACTCTGAAGATAAACTGGTATACGTAAATACTTGCAAAATGACTATTCAGATCCTGGGAACAATATAGTTACATGTTAGTTCTTACAGCTAATGTTGAGTAAATTCTGTTCTGTATTATAGTATATTATGAAACTACAGAAGATTGAGGTAGCATGAGGTGTTAAAAATACAATACGGCCAAACTTTCTGAAAGAATTCCACGCTCACTGTAGAATATGAAGCTATGCTAGTTATGCTGCAATTGAATGTAACAGTGAGGTAGTTCCCTTTAACCATACAATTACATTGTTATGTGAACAGGAAACGCTTTTTTCTTGCGTAGTATGAAATGTCTGAGGAACAGCGAACTGGTATTAATTTAGCTCAGCATGAGTGGATATTTAGGCCTAATGAAAAGCTTCAACGAAATTTTCCTAGACATTAAGTAATAGTAATTATAGTAATTATAGAATCCTGTTTGTTACTTACACTGATCTCCAATACCTAATAGCATATTTGCATTCTTACAAGGCTTCAGGCTCATTTAATAAGAATTCAGTCTTAAATAACCTTTACAAAACAGTGTACCATAATCAACATTTATTCAATTGCCTAACTGCTCGTTAATACACTGATCTCCAATACCTAATAGCATATTTGCATTCTTACAAGGCTTCAGGCTCATTTAATAAGAATTCAGTCTTAAATAACCTTTACAAAACAATGTACCATAATCAACATTTATTCAATTGCCTAACTGCTCGTTAATGTTTAAACTGTGATAACAAGTGGACAAAACAGAATAGTTTGAATGTGAAACCAGGGGGAACTATATTGTCACTGTTTGAAGTAGTGATGGACTATACCATGAAGGCAGCGGAGGAGCATACGGAGGTACAAGAATGAACAAATTATGATGTCATATGCTGAAAGAATGAGTGAGATGTGTAAGAACCACTTGAGGAAATAAATGAAAAGACTGAAGATTGTTTGAGAATCAGTGTGAAAAAGATCAAGACAACAAGAGGAAAGAAATAATATAATTATCAGAGAAAAGATCGTAAGTAGTGAAGAACATCAAATACAGGGCAATTTAAAATGATGGACCCGATTTCATAAATTTATTCTATGAAATGTAACGAACGTATCATACTGTGAGATATGCGCAAAGAAAGGTAAACTCTCACAGTTTAGTTGAGTTTAGATTTCATCCCATGCGGTTTCATTTTCGGCTGTTACAAGCGCGCAGGAAGCGAGTAAAGAAAATGGCTGTGGTTTGAGAGCAGAAGTCGTTCTGTGTGCTTGATTACCATGTAAATAAATCTCTGATTAATGTTCAATCGCATTTCCATACCAGGTATGGAAGAGACCCACCTACTGGAAAAGCCATTCGTGCGTGGTATGCAAAATTCAGAGACATGGGCTGCATCTGTAAGCGAAAGTTGACTGGCCGTCCTTCGATCGGGGAAGAGACAGTGGAACGTGTTTGCGCCAGTTTCATGCGGAGTCCACAGAAGTCCACCTACCGGGCAGCAAGGCAACTTGAACTTCCACAGGCAACTGTTTGGCGGAAACGTTTACGAATGAAACCCTACCGCTTGCAACTGGTGCAGGACTTAAAAGACACTGATTGTGCTGTTTGAGCGGCCTTCTGTGCGGATTTTCTCGCATTAATGGAAGAGGATGGGTTCTACGAAATGGTAATTTTCAGTGATGAAGCGACTTTTCACCTTTCCGGGACTGTGAAAAGACACAACTCAAGGATCTGGGGAACTTCTAATCCCCATCAAGTTGTGGAACACCAACGCAGTTCTCCCAAGGTGAATGTGTTTTGTGCCATTTCCCATGAGAAGGTTTATGGACCCCTTTTCTTCATTAAACCTACTGTGACAGGAAATGTTTTTCTTGATATGCTGCAAGAATGGCTCCTGCCACAGCTCGAAGAGGATAGTGTAGATTTCATCCTTCAACTGGATGGTGCCCCTCCGCATTACCATGGCAACGTTCGGAGCCATCTCAACGAGACATTGCCACAACACTGGATAAGTCGTGCATCTCACGAGGATCGAACACTCATTCATTGGCCACCGCTTTCCCCTGACTTAACCCCATGTGATTTCTTCTTGAGGGGTTTCATAAACGATCATGTTTACGTACCACCTCTTCCATTAAGATTGGACGACCTTCGTGCCCGCATCACAGCAGCCATCGCAGAGATTGACCGCAACACACTACACAAGGTTTGGCAAGACATAGACTATCGGCTTGATGTATGCCGTGTTACGCAAAGTGCTCGCATAGAACACTTGTGATATGACTGGAAAAAAAAAAAAAACTTTGAGAGTTTACCATTCTTAGCACATATCTCACATTACGATATGTTTATTAGATTTCACAGAATAAATTTATGAAATTGGGTCCATCATTTTGAATTGCCCTGTACATCAGTGGAGAAGATACTTGTTGAGAGTGCCGTGCGGTTAGGGTCGCGCAGCTGTGAGCTTGCATCCGGGAGATAGTGGGTTCGAACCCCACTGTCGGCAGCCCTGAAGATGGTTCTCCATGGTTTCCCATTTTCACACCAGGCAAATGCTGGGGCTGTACCTTAATTAAGGCCACGGCCGCTTCTTTCCCACTCCTAGGCCTTTCCTGTCCCATTGTCGCTATAAGACCTATCTGTGTCAGTGTGACGTGAAGCAAATAACAAAAAAACAAAAAAAAAATACATATTTTGAAAGATGCCAACATTATAGGAGTTGTCGAGTGATTTCTTAATACTAACAATAATAGGCCTATATGCACATTAATAAACATTTTGAAAAGAAGAAAAAGAAGAAAAACAGAAACACCAAATACCTCAATGTTAGGATAGCACATCTTAATTTTTTAAAATAATAAATAATATTAATAACCATTATTTACAAGACAAAATAAAAATAAAAATCTATGAGTATGGTGTTAATAATATGTACATAATCAGTGTGACATTAACATATTTTTAAGGCTATATATTGGATATTAGGAACGTTTACAAGTTAATAAGTAATAGCATCATTACCAGCACTTCATCATGTATTCTTCTGTACTATAGAAGCAGCTACTCAGCAGGAGATTTTTTAAAGCTGTGGTAAATGAACTGATGGGACTAATATCTTTAGTAGGCAAAACAAATCCAAATGATCTTCTCCGCCTTATCATGCCAACTGATTGTCACAAACTTTATTGCATGTAAAACAGACACCTTTGCTACTGATTGATGTCTTCATTGGTTTCTGGGAAGTTCAGTAGATTACTACCTCTGCTGCTTTTGAGACTTGCCTTCATTGTACATTGGCTTTTCTCAACTTATGCACTCTGCTACCTCCATTTATGCTGTGTCTGTGTCGCTATATCCTGTTCTGTGCGATAAGTCAGTTTTAGATTTTTTACAACACCTCTCTCTATTGATTGTATTAAAAACATTGTGTTATGTGGCAAGAAGTTGGTTTGAATGTTGCCAAGACAATCTACATAAAGGTATACCATACATTTGTCCAGAAATAGTACAGTCTTCTGCCATCCTAGTGTAGTTCATTGTTGCAGATGTTTTTACCATTCTGGGAAGATGATAGATGCCATCTGAACATTACTGTTAGATTTTGCTGTCTGTGGGCAAAAGCAGTTTAAAATTCTAAAAGTTTAAAGTGTTTGATACATAGCTTTGTGCTCTTTCCTATCATCAGAACTTTTTGTTTGTCAAAACTGGATATATTCGTACAGCACAACACAGTTATGCAATCCATAGCTTTCTTGGAATTCTGCAAAATGTTCTGATTGCACACCAAAAATCTGTCTCATATAACGTGATAAAACAATTTTTTTTTGGTCTTCATTGTAAACCTGCAGATAATTCTGCATGAACATTTGATAGGCTTTCTAACCTCCAATTCTGAGCACTTTAAACAACTGCATTGCACTTTTGAACTCTATTTGGTGTCATACTTTTCAATGTGACTATCATCCATCTACAGCTCAAACTCATTTTATATTATACAGTATTCATATATAGATATATTAGTGCCAGCTTGGATAGATACAGAGAAATTTGAGTACTTGTCAAAATGTGTTTAGTACACTGTTTACTGCTACTCTGAAATATTACACACTCTATTCAAATCTCCTCATCATCCTCATCTTGAACCGGCTCCAATTTCTCGGTTGCGATGAACGAGTGCTCTCCATTTACTTCTGTCCATGTGGAGGTTTTCTTTCATAATTTGCTGCAAATCCAGACCTCGTTCAATTAGGTCATTTCTAATTTGATATCCATCTCTTCCTTGGCTTTGATCTTCTGCCTTCAATTTCCTTCTCAGATCACATTCTAGCTATTCTTTGTGGGTCTATTCTTTGGAGATGACCAAACCATTTCAGCCTGGCTTCGACACAGATATCACTAAGGGATATTTTCACTTGGATAAGATGGTGTATCTCATCGTTTCTTATTTTGTCCCTCCTTGTTTTCTGAATCATAGTTCTTAAGAACTTCATTTCCACTGCTTGCAGTTTGCTGATATTTCTGATGGTTTGGATGCAGGTTTCTAGACTATGTGCGATAACTGGTACAAAAAAGCTCCTGTAGAGTACTCATTTTGATCTTAATGAAACTTGCTTATCCCAAAGTTTTCTCACAAGATGGTAAAACTGTGCTCCATTCTGATAGTCGGCAATCTGTTGTTACTACAGTGCCAAAATAATGGAGCTGATGGACTTGTTCCAACTTGGAGCCATCTAGAGTGATGTTAGTATGGATGTTCTGTCGACTAACAGTCAACACTGTTGTTTTGGACTTGCTTATCTTGAGACCAAATTGCTTGAATATAGCATTTACATCATTCAGCTTCTGTTGTATTTTAGCCTCACTATCATCCCATACCACACATTGTCTGCAAAGCCAAGAGCTTTAAACTCTGAGTTATTGTTGAGTTTCTTAGCTCTTTTCATTATTTCATCCATTAGAATGATGAATAAAAGTGGCGATAATATGCTGCCTTGTTGTACACCCTACCTAGTCTCAAACCACTCCGAATATCCATCCCCTATTTGGTCACAATTCTGGCATGAGAAATGATGCAGCAGAGAGTGTAGTGGTAAATCAGGAGGATCCAGAAATGTAGAGTGATACTGCAATGGAAAAAGGTGGAAATGGCTGTTAAAAAAAATTGAAAACAGGAAAAGCAGCAGGGATGGATGAAATATGCATGGAAATGATAAAGGCAGCAGGAGCTATTGGTATAAATTGGTTATGTAGGCTGCTAAGGTGTATATGGAGGAAAAAGCAAGTACCTGATGATTGGTGTAAAGGTGTAATAATACCAGTATTTAAGAAAGGTGACCGGAAGGTATGTGACAATTATCGAGGAATTACACTGTTGTCACAAGTAGCCAAAATATTGGAGAGAATAATAGAAAGGAGGATGTATGGAAGTGTGGAAAGAAATGTAGAAGAGCAGTATGGATTTCTACAGGGCAGGTCAACAATAGACCCTATATTTGCCATGAGATTGCTGATGGAATAACAGTGGGAATATGGAAAAGATCTGGTGATGGTATTCCTTGATCTAGAGAAGGCATAGATGTATGCTAGTGGTAATATAGAAAAGGTGTGGGAAACCCTGGAAAGAAAAGGATGTGGAAGGCAATCAAGGGAACTAGTGAAAGCAATAAATAAGAATTGTTCCAGTTGTGTCCAGACTCCAGCGGGGAGAACAGATGGGTTTAGAAACCAGAGTGGACCAAGACAGGGAAATGTCTTGTCTCCACGTATGTTTATAATGATTGTGGATGAAATTCTAAAGGAAACAAAGGCGAGATATGGAGGGGATATGAAAACATTATTGTTTGCAGATGACATAGTGATCTTGGGAGTCAGCAATACAGAAGTGCAAATCCAACTGGGGGCTTTAAATGATAATATTGAGAAATATGGTATCAAAATCAATGTGGAGAAGGGTAGAACAGTGGTGATGACAAGAGGGGGAAGAAAAAGGAATTGTTAGTATCAGGGGACACTGCCTTAAGTTTGTTGAATTCTTCATATACTTGGGAAGTAAAATAATGCAAGATGCAAGGTTGGATAAGGAGATCAGCAGAAGGGTACAAGTGAGAAATATGTTCTACCAGAATGTAAGGAACCTGGTGTGGAACAGACACGTTCCTATGAAATGTAAAGAGATAATGTACATGTACTATATACCTATATTAATGTATGTATCAGAGACTTGGACTTTGACAGCAAGAATTGAGAGTAAAATCCAGGCCATTGAGATGAAGTTCCTGGGGAGTATGGTAGGGAGGACAAGGAGAGACAGAATAAGAAATGTTGAGGCCAGAAAAGAGATAGGGGTAGAAAAACTGAGTGATAGGTTGGAGAGGAATAAATTGAGATGGTTTGGACATGTTAAGAGGATAGAAGAGGGAAGGATACCAAAACAAGTGTTGGAGGCTAAGGTAGAAGGAAAGAGGGAGGCCCAGAGCAAGACAGATGGACTCTGTCAAGAACAGTATAAGAAAAAGAAGACTGGACTGGAATACAATTGAATGGAATGGAATAGAGTTACTGAAGAGGATTGGTGGAAGGAGAGGCAACGGTGGAGAAGTGCCATCAACATCCCTGCCCGGCAGGAGCTAGACAAGGGGAAATCATGATGATGATGATGTTGATGATGATGATGATGATGATGAGTATTGGAGATTTAAAAATGCAAAATGGCAAATTTAATAAATAGAAGAAAACAGCTCAAACTGAATGAAAATGTATGAGAAAGGAAGTAGAAATTAAAGTTTGTGATAGGAGAGATCTTCATACAAAGGTAAATTGGGAATTTAGAAGTTATATACTTGATATTTAAAATGTGTTCAGTGCTATCTGGGTGGAAAGGGCTTTTGAACTTTCATTGTTATTAAGAAATATAATAAAACCATATTAATGTTAATGAATTTACAAATATATGAGAAATATGAAATATTCTTAATATTACCAGGTATCAGACATTGTAGAAGGCGTTACTTAATTGTGCATGTTTTACAAGTCATCGTCCAGAATATATCTGAGAAAATGGGAGATGAAAGAAATGATGAAATGATTGAATTTACTATTCCAATATCTCAGATGATGTCTGCTGTTATGCAAGAATTTCTACATTACTGGGAAGAAACAGCATTCTATCTCTATCATATAATTGTTTTTGTAAAGGAAATTTTGGTCGTAGTCTTTATCAAACGTACCCTTTGCTCCAAGGAATTAATATGATACTAATTTTTGGTGTATGCTGAGTGTACTCCAGGGCCACCTGCCTCTGCAGAAATGGAGGTGTGTTCCTAATTTTTTTTACTTTTTGGCAAGGAATCGAAGCCATGTCCTTGCAGGTGAACTGAGTAAATATCAGGAATGAGTTAGCTGGAAAATTTATAATGTCCAATAACGGACCATTTATATTGGTATTATAAATTTACTCATTCTGAACAAATATTTCAGATTCCCTATGGGAATCAACATCTATATCAAGAAACAAAATAAGAAAAATCTGACTCCTGGTTATAAGTGATGAAATCTATGGTTTTATGTGGAATTTGAATAACTGAAATATGACTTTCTGCCTTTTGTGCTGACCAGGTTTTGATGCATGTTGGCCTTGTTGTGAAGCTAGTGATGAAGTCAGTAATGTATAACATTGTTCAAAACATTTAGGTTATTCCTTTTTAGGATCATATTTTGACACTATGTAATACCTACCTAAGCTGGCATATGAAAGGAAGTTATTTTGCTGGAAATTTGTGGAGTCACCTGTTTGCAAGCTTGTAAGTTACAGTAGTGGTTTCTGTTTCAATCAATCAATCAATCAATCAATCAATCAATCAATCAATCAATCAATCATTGCATGTTATAAATCTCATTCTGTATTGACGGTTATCAATTTACAAATAAAACTTTTTATATATTCCTCCTTTTCAATACAATATACATACAATACACCTAATATATATCTAATATAGATGGTGGTTTTGTATTGAAAAGGAGGATTATATAAAACTTTATACTTGTAAAGTCAATCAATCAGTCAATTGATTAATCAATCAATCAGTCAGTCAATCAGGAACCAATCACCGCTGGTCTGCATTTAGGGCTGTCGCCCATGTTGCACAACTCCTATCACTTGTTAGCTAAAATACTCCTCCAGACAGAATGTGAATCTAAAGATCTATGGATCTCTGATAATTATAGCCCACTACTGTACAGTCCAGGAGCCTTCGTGGCTTAATCAATCAGTCGATACTGATCTGCATTTAGGGCAGTGGCCCAGGTGGCAGATTCCCTATCTGTTGTTGTCCTAGCCTTTTCTTAAATGATTGCAAGGGAATTGGAAATTTATTGAACATCTCCCTTGGTAAGTTATTCCAATCCCTAACTCTTTTTCCTATAAATGAATATTTACCCCAATTTGTCCTCTTGAATTCCAGCTTTACCTTCATATTATGATCTTTCCTACTTTTAAAGACACCACTCAAACTAATTCGGCTACTGATGTCATTCAGTGCCATCCCTCCACTGACAGCTTGGAACATACCACTTATGACATGTAACGTACCACTTAGTCGAACAGCTCGTCTCCTTTCTCCCAAATCTTCCCAGTCCAAACTTTGCAACATTTTTGTAACTCTACTCTTTTGTCGGAAATCACCCAGAATAAATCGAGCTGCTTTTCTTTGGATTTTTTCCAGTTCTTGATTCAAGTAATCCTGGTGAGGGCCCCATACACTGGAACCATAGTCTAGTTGGGGTCTTGCCAGAGACTTATATGCCCTCTCTTTTACGTTATTACTACAGCCCCTAAATACCCTCATAACCATGTGCAGAGATCTGTACCCTTTATTTACAATCATATTTATGTGATTACCCCAATGAAGGTCTTTTCTTATATTAACACCTAGGTACTTACAATCCCCAAAGGCTAGTGGCTTATGTCACACCGACATAGATAGGTCTTATGGCAATGATGGGATAGGAAAGGCTTAGGAGTTGGAAGGAAGTGGCCGTTATTAATTATTAATTATTAATTTTGCAAACATCTACTATAAACAGAAATAATGTTTTCCCAAAGCTTACATGCACTGCATGTCAAACTGACTGGCCTGTAATTTTCAGCTTTATGTTTATCACCCTTTCCTTTATACACAGGGGCTACTATAGCAATTCTCCATTCATTTGGTATAGCTCCTTCATGCAAACAATAATCAAATAAGTACTTCAGATATGATACTATATCCTAACCCATTGTCTTTAGTATATCTCCTGAAACCTTATCAATTTCAGCTGCTTTTCTAGTTTTCAACTTTTGTATCTTACTGAAAATGTCATTTTTATCATAGGTAAATTTTAATACTTCTTTAGTGTTAGTCACCTCCTCTACCTGAACATTATCCATGTAACCAAAAATCTTTACATACTGCTGACTGAATACTTCTGCCTTTTGTAGATCCTCACATACACACTCCCCTTGTTCATTAATGATTCCTGGGATGTCCTTCTTAGAACCTGTTTCTGCCTTAAAGTACCTGTACATACTTTTCCATGTTTCACTAAAATTTGTATGACCACCAATTATGCTTGCCATCATGTTATCCTTAGCTGACTTCTTCGCTAGACTCAATTTCCTAGCAAGTTCCTCCAGTTTCTCCTTACTTCCACTGCCATTTCTAAGTCTATTTCTTTCCAACCTGCACCTCCTTCTTAGTTTCTTTACTTCTGTTATAATATAGTGGATCTTTACCATTCCTTACCACCTTTAAGGGTACAAACCTGTTTTCCCATTCCTCAGCTGTTGCTTTATACCCACCCCAGAGTCTGTTTAAATTTTTATTTACCGTTTTCCACCGATCTTAATTACTTTTTAAAAACTTCTTCATGCCTGTTTCATCAGCCATATGGTACTGCCTAATAATCCTAATTTTTTTTTTTTGGCTATTGGCTTTACGTCGCACCGACACATATAGGTTTTATGGCAACTATGGGATAGGAAAAGGCTAGGACTGGGAAGGAAGCGGCCGTGGCCTTAATTAAGGTACACAATGGTGTGAAAGTGGGAAACCACGGAAAAGGCCTTAATTAAGGTACACCCTGGTGTGAAAGTGGGAAACCACGGAAAACTATCTTCAGGGCTGCCGATAGTGGGGTTCGAACCCACTATCTCCCAAATACTGGATACTGGCCACACTTAAGCGACTGCAGCTATCGAGCTCGGTAGTCCTAATTTTAATACCTTCCTTTCTATCACATTTATTTTTAATGCGACAAAAACTGCTTCGTGATCACTAATACCATCTATTACTTTGGTTTCTCTATACAGCTCATCTGATTTTACTAGCACCACATCCAGTATATTCTTCCCTCTAGTTGGTTCCATCACTTTCTGAATCAGCTGCCCTTCCCATATTAACTTATTTGCCACTTGTCGGTCATGCTTCCTGTTGTTTGCATTACCTTCCCAGTTGACATTTGTTAAATTGAGATCACCCACTACAATCATGTTCCTTTCCATATCGTTTTCCACATAGCTCGTTATGTTATCAAATAATTCTGAATCAGCATCAGCGCTACCCTTCCCCGGTCTGTACACTCCAAAGACATCAAGTTGCCTATTATGATTAGGAATGAGCCTTACACCTAGAGTTTCATGTTTGTAGCTCAAAATTCTTCTTTCACCAGAATGAATACTCCCCCTCCTATCATTCCTATCCTATCTCTACGATACACATTCCAGTACTGTGAGAATATTTCTGCATCCATTATATCATTTCTCAGCCATGATTCAACTCCTATTACAATATCTGGTAAGTATATATCTATTAAATTACTGTAATTCTATTCTTTCTTTTACAATACTTCCACAGTTGAGTACTAATATTTTTATGTCATCCCTACTTGACTTCCATATCCCTGTACCCTTATGACTGCTCCCTAGACTCCCTGTTTCCTTGAATGTACCTGGTTATAACTTATATGTACCACTGCGGTTTAAGTGAAGGCCATCTGAGTGCAGATCCCTATCTCCTACCCACCCATTAGGATCTAGAAATCTCACTCCCAGTTTCCCACATACCCACTCTATTCTCTATTTAAATCCCCAATTACCTTCCAGTCAGTATCCCTCCGACACAGTATTCCACTGATAACAATCTCCGCTTCCTTAAACTTCACCCGCACCGGGTGAGTTGTCCGTGCGGTTAGAGGCGCGCGGATGTGAGCCTGCATCCGGGAGATATTGGTTTCGAATCCCATTGTCAGCAGCCCTGAAGATGGTTTTCCGTGGTTTTCCATTTTCACACCAGGCAAATGCTGGGGCTGTACCTTAATTAAGGCTACGGCCGCTTCCTTCCCAGTCCTAGCCCTTTCCTATCCCATCATCGCCATAAGACCTATCTGTGTCGGTGCAACGAAAAGCCACTAGCAAAAGAAAAAAAGAAATACTTCACCCGTGCTGCATTTACCAGATCCCACACATCCCCAACTATGTTGGTACTTATACCTGCTTGCCTTATGTCATTGGTACCAACGTGAAACACTGTCACCTTTTCCTCAAGTGGCAGCGCGCCAGCCTCTCACCTCTGGATACCGTGGTTCAAATCCCGGTCACTCCATGTGAGATTTGTGCTGGACAAAGCAGGGGTGGGACAAGTTTTTCTCCGGGTACTCTGGTTTTCCCTGTCATCTTTCATTCCAGCAACTCTCTCCAATATCATATCATATTTCATTTCATCTGTCAGTCATTAATCATTGCCCCAGAGGAGTTCTACAGGCTTCGGCAGCTGGCACAGTTCCTATACTTGCTGCTAGAGGGGGGCTTAAATCATTCCATTCCTGACCCGGTCATATGACCCGGTCACTGTACAGTCCACTGTTCTACCACTTGAGCTACCAGAAGAAACTAAGAGGAATCCTAAATATTTCTCTGTGAACCCATGAAATGAAAAGAATAAAGAATATTATACAAGATAAAGTTTTCAGCATCAGTAGAATTTGTGAGGTCAGCTTTGAGTTGTAAATTTGTGAAGGTTCTCTCTGAAAAATTAGTGCTATGTTGTCTTAGTAGTAAAATTAATATTTCAGTAAGTTGGAACTCGCACTCCTATCGACTTTACACTCCTATTGGCTGAGTCAATTCAGTTTGTAGATTACCACTTGGTCATTACTATACCCGCCTTGTGCCGTAGCATCATTGTGTAGAACGATGGATGGGTTATCCCTGAAATGTCGCCTCTCTCTTTTCAGAGCTGCTCGCAGATTGTTTTGCAAAAATGATTAGTATGCCATATTAACGGTTTTACCATAGGGAAACGGTATATATTAAGATCACATCCGATGCATCTTCACTAATGCGAACACAATCAGTTCATGTTATCACTTACTGATGGGTGAACAGATCGCATCCTTGGTGCGACCTCTAGCACACTGGATTTTTAACCACCTTCTCTGTTCATGCTTGGAAGACGTGGCGACTATCTTTCGCGAGCACTTACTCACAACTGCTCATCTTCACCTGGCCACTGTAAACGGACATGGAGGGGGAAGGGTGAGGTCGAGTGCTCTGAGGAAGGGGACGCAGGTCAGCATACTTTGGTAAGAATAACAGAGCCGCACCCCGTTGCATGGCTGTGCTGGAGCATGGTTGCCAAAACCTAAAAATCAACCTATGTAGATTTTAGTATTTGCATACATATATTCCAAAAAGTGCAGTCAGATCTCTCAGATGTTGATCTTGTATGGTGACAAGAAATTTTGAGGGATATGTTCTGGGCACTTTTGTACATTACAACAGATTATGAAAAGGAAGGTTACAGTTTTCACTTTCTATATACTTGTCTTATTGTATAGCACTTCATGCATTGTATGTTATGTACATTGGTATGCAGCTACCCATCAATTACTGCATTTTCTGTATATACATATTCAGTTTGAATTAAATGTATATGCCAGGCTGAGTAGTTCAGGCAGTAGATTGCTTGCCTTCCTAGCCCAATTGGCAGGTTAGATCCTGGCTCAGTCCAGTGGTCTTTGAGGGTGCTCAAATACATCAGCCTCGTGTTGCTAGATTTACTGGCACATAAAAGAACTCATCATTTCCAGTTCTACATACATTCCTTCTCCTGATTAAACTACAAAGCAGAAATAATCTCATCAGGGGCTTTTTGAATTCCTTAGTGCTGTATTGTGGTCCATTGTCTGTGTCGAGCACTTCAGTAATTCCATGTACTGCAAACCATTTTCTTAGGAGGTTTGTGACTTCTTTAGAGGTTAAGTTTTTAAGTATGGCGATATCGAAAAATCCTGAGTAACTATCAGCAATGATGATGTATCATTTCCACCAACACTGAACAGATCAGATGCCACTATCTGCCAGGGTAGCTTTGGTGTTTTCTTTACCATGAGTGGGTCATTAGAATTCTTGGCATTCTTTGACATACTGAGCAGCTGTTTACATAGGTGATTATATCTTTTGTTGAAGACTTTCAGCAGAATAGCAGTCTTGCTCTCTTCAATGACTCCTCTATTCTCTTATGACCTATGTGAATTTTGTCTAGCATAATCTTAATTTGCAACTTAGGGAGTATTATTTTGATCCTTTTGCTGTATGACAGTTCCTGTCTAAAACCGAAGTATCCCCTGATATCTGGAGCTACATCATTGATGTTGTCGGGCCATCCTAACACGATCACTTCTTTCAGATGTTGGAGTTCTTCATTGATTCTAGTTGCTTCTTGCAAACTTTCAGGAACTTCTCCTGTTACTGCTAGGACTGCATGAACTTCCAGCTTCTCTTTATCTGTGTCATCATCTTGATCACTTCCTTTGCTGCAATCACAGCTTAAGGCATCTGGTAATGGGATTTCCATTCCTTTTTTTGTACAATACTTGTGGTGAATACTGCAGAACCTTGAATATTATTCTTTGTAGCCTTGGAGGTGCTGTCACAATTGGTTTCTTGAATATTATTTCCCAGTGGTTTATGTTCCATCTCGACCACGTGTAGTTTTCTGTAAATGAAATTGTATTGACAGATGGACCATACTTTATCAATGTCTCATATGTTTGATGAATGTTACTAGTCTACATGAATCTAATAGAAACTGAATATGGTCAAGTTCTTTAATACTGAACTTGTTGGAGGCAAATTTGATTGCTAATGCTTCTTTCTCGATCTGAGGATAGTTCTGCTCTGATTTCTGTAATACTCTGGTTCCAGAAGCTACTGGATGGTCATCTTGAGCGAGCACTGCTCCCAGTGCTTTGGAACTTGCATCAACTGTTAATTTGACATCCTTGTTGACATCTTAGTAGCATGGAACTGGTGGACTTGCCAAGGCCTCTTAAGTTTCCTTGACTTCATTTTCCTCATGCCGAGTCCATTGTCATTTCGTGTCCTCCTTCAGAAGCCCTTGTAATGGACTTGTTAATTCCAATAAATTTGGAATAAACGTGGGCAAAACCAAGGACAAATTGTCCCCACTTTTACATCCTTGGGTATACGAAATTCCCTGTACTAGCGGCAAGGTATGCATTGGCCAAACATGCCGGTCCATTCGTACTCGTATCAAGGAACATGAACGAAATATTCATCTCAACTAGCCAGACAAATTAGCATTAGTTGAGCACGCTCTATCGTTGGGTCATGCTGTCGTGTTCCAAGATACTCGAGCTCTTACCCACACTAGACACTACAGGTCCAGGATTGTACGGGAAGCTGTGGAAATACGTAGAAATCCTAACAGTTTCAACAGGGACACTGACTACCAGTTAAATAATACGTGGTTGCCAGCCATTAAGGATTTACATAGGTAGTTCCCTTCCCTGTCCCTTCACTGTTGTTATTTCGTTTCGGTGTTCTCCAAATTAGTACATTCCTCATCACCAGGTGTTTCATTCCAGACTTGTATCTATGTCATACTTTCATATGTGTGTACCTCCTGTTGTTATGTGATTCCCTCTCAGACTAATTCTGATGGTTCCGTCAGCTTCCGCTTCAAATGCTAGCACTGTTCCATATCTGGTGAGTCATCTGGTGATGAACAAATATGCCACTTCCACTTCTGTTATAATGTCTAAATTCAAACCTCATTCCTTGAGAAGCCTTTCTCGTGAGCAGTTGAGATTTTCTTCTGATGACGCAGAGCGAAGTTCTCTGCGAAGCGTAAAGAATTTTCTTTTATTTTTTGACATGGCATAAGCCCAAAAGCCTATATCATGTCTACTGGAATAAACTTGTTTATGTTGCCATTCCCAAAAGTCGTAATTACTGTTTGTTTTTAGGCATTTCCAATTTCTGTATAGCCTGTATTTTTTCATCATTTGCTTTTAATCCTGCTGTTGACACAATATGGCCTAGAAACTTCAGTGATTGTGCTTAAGAAATACATCTGCTTTTGTTCAGTTTAATGCCCGCATTTGAAAGTCTCCATCACTTCACATGTAATACGGTGGAGCTTACTTTCAGCATAAGTTAGGATATCATCCGTGGAGCACTGTGTGTTTTCTCCAATGACATTTATTTCACTGCTGCTAATTGTAACCAGTCTCTTTGTCCTTGATTCTTGTAATACTGCATTGCACCATTTGGTGAACAACTGAGATATATGACATTTCATTGCGCTCCAGTATCCTTCTTCATATTGGTGTTCTTTGCTGCGATGTTGATGGATTGCAGCCAACTTATGTTGGTAGGGTCTTGGGAGAATATGGTTGCTACAAAAAAATTCTTTCTTTGAGCTCTCTTCAGTGTTGTATTATAAGGGCAGTCGAATGAAAACCAAATGAAAGCCAAAAATGTGAAAATCACAAGGTGAAAGATCGGATGTGCACCCTTCTCGGAATCTCCTATGCCACTCGCGCACACTCGTTGTGGACATGCGGTGTTTGCCATACACAGCAGATATGCAACAACGAGTTTCACTTACTCCAGCACCCTCAACCACCAGAAAATGAACCACACTTCTCTGCTCTTCTTTGCTTGCCTTCATTTCTACAGCTGGAGGAACACACTAGACCAGTCTGCGCATCAACAAAGACATAACCCAACAACTGCATGCACTTGTGAGTTGTCGCTATGCAGTTCTCCTACCACAGCGATGGCTGTATCGAAACGTAACAGCAGTGTTACCACCTTTCTTGCGGAATGTGTGTTATGGCAGGTGATTGGTTTTCATTTGACTGCCCCTTGTATATATATTGCTTCAATCCTGGACTACTTCTTCACTTTTCTCTTGCAGACAATACTGAAATGGCATGGTTTACCACAATTGTTGCATTTTTCCCGAACGCTGGGCAAGACCTTGGCATATGTCTCTGTCCGCATCTTTTGCAATCAAACTCCTTGGGCTTTTCTTCTTCTGACTTCTTATTGTGAACAACATACTTTTACTTCATGTTTACAACATCAACTATTCCTTCATTCTTAATTTGCATTTCCTTTAGTAATTTAGTTGCTTGCTCAGAAGCTAAAGCTATTGTTACTGCATGATCAAAAGTTATCTTTGGCCAACATTTTGAATTTACACCAATAATAATTTTATCTTTCAGGAGACTTTCATTTAAAAGCCCAAGATTGTATTTCTTTGCTTGTGATTTGATTTTAGTTAAATATTCAGTGAATGTTTTTTTACGAATTCTGACACATTTATTAAATGTATATCGTTCAAATGTAACGTTAATTTTTAATGTGAAATGTAAAGTAAATTTTTCTTTGATTACCTGAATATTTGTTTGAACTTCTTCCAACAATCCACTTTGCATTTCGCTGGTAATGATAAGATGTTTAGGAGGTCTAACCTATATGTTGCAGGATAAATTTTGATGTACTGCACCGGCAGCACCATTAATCATCATTTTGGAGTCTTCTTATTTACCAGTTTCTTTTAAGATCCCACTCCTGACACAACAAAATACTAACCACTGATTAAAGTACAAGTTACATATGACTATATTAATCACACACTAATTACAACAGTGAGAACATATGCCAAAAATATGATAACATACGAAAGGAAGGTGATGATGATGACGACGATGACGACTACATGAGCGGTGTCATCATCTATGTTACAATATAGTAATAACTCTTATTATGAATTCAAAACTCTTTGTTGAGACTCTCCACATGCATATTTTTTAAATAGAATTGTACCAAATTCACTAATGTGTTATAGTAAATGAATTACCTTCTTGGAATGCCTCTAGCCACTTGAATTTAATATTATCAATGGCCATATAAATAAAATCGTATCTAAACCCTAAAGTCTGTAAAATGACTCGACACATCGTCCTCCTTTGAATATGCTGAATTAATGATGGACAGATGTAGTCAAGAAGGAGAATTTATACAGGCATGGATGTGATAAACTTGCATAAAGGAAAAGGTGACATAAGAAACAAATTCGTCAGTGTTAACTTTCCCTAAGTGTGAGAGGAGAATAGCTTGATGAGAAATTAAGACTTACCTCATACTGAAAGAACAAAACATCAAAAGAAGTAATGGGAAAGAATAAAGATTTCTGGCAATAGAGTAGTATTACAAAAATGTTGCCAACTTTGGGCTGGGAAGACTTGGGAGTAAGGAGACAAGATCCTTGACTATGTGGTACGTTACAGACTATAAATCTCATGTTGGATCCATATTGACGGTTGAACTTCTTACAGAACTGTACAAAATTATTTGGATTATCCTCGTAGTCAGTAGTATGGTAGGTTTTGAGTTGTCAGTGGTGAGTTGGTGTGGAAAGTAGAAGAATAAGCTTGAATGGAGCTTTTAAAAGTAGGAAAGATCATAATATTATGATAAAGGTAGAATTCAAGAGGACAGATTAGGGCAAATATTCATTTATAAGATGAGGATTAAGGAATTGGAATAAATTATCCAGGGCAATGTTCAATAAATTTCCAAGTTCATTGAAGACACTTAAGAAAAAGCAAAGTAAACAATTATAAATAAATGTAAATATGAAGTAAACAATTGACAGGGACTTTGCCTTCTTGGCAACAGCCCTAAATGCATATTAGTGATGATTGATTTGATTGAAAGAAGTGTTAAGGCAAGTCATATAAAGGAACACATATTGGGATTAATTCAATGTGGGAATAGGGAGCAATAGCAAAGGGAGACAAGGACAGGCATGAAGATATTAAAGGACAAAGACAATCTCCACATATTCACATACTGCTGTCTTCAAATAGTTGCGCTCTCTCCTCATCAATCCTAGTTCTTCTATCTCCATTACTTCTCAGCTCCCAACGACCTTGTTTCTGCTTCATTGGAAGGGCGACATAAACACTTATTGAGGGGACATTTTGATGGATCTTTGGCCTTGATGTAGAAAGTGAGGGTTAAGAGGAAAGCTGAATAAACACAAGAAAAGAAAAGAGACATAAGATGTGATATCTAAATGTTCAGAAAACAGATCTTAGTTAATTAGAGTAGGTGAAGCTGTATTATTGGGCCTTTTTATTTTCTTACAATTATATCATAATATCATATTATGCCAAATGATTGTGTAAAGAGCAGGAATCACAGATAAGGCTTTTTGCAGATGATGTTATACAGCATAGAGTAACAAATAAGTTGCTGGATTGTGAGTGACTGCAAAAAGACCTGGACAGTGTTGTGAGATGGACAGCAGACAATGGTATGATGGTAAATGGGGTGAAATGTCTGGCTGTAAGTTCACCAAAAGCAAAAGTCCTCTCAGTTTTAATTACAGTATATTGTTGATGAAGTGGAGGAACCTCATGGAGATCACTGAAAGAACCTAGCCTGAGTGTTAATATAAGGGAAGATCTTCATTGGAGTAATCAGATTAACGGGATTGCAAATAAAGGTTACAGATCTCTTAATATGATTATGAATGTATTTAGGGGTTGTAGGGGGGATATGGAAGTATTGGCCCCCATTTAGAGTAAGGTTCTAGTGTTTGGGACCCCCATCAGGATTACATGATTCGAGAACTGGAAAAGATCCAAAGGAAGGCAGCACGATTTGTTGTGGGTGATTACCGACATAGAAGTAGCATTACAAAAATGTTGCAGACATTGGGATGGGAAAATTTAGGAGTAAGGTAGCAAGCTGTTCAACTTAGCCTTATGTTCTGAGCTGTCAGTGGAGAGATGGCGTGGAATGACTTTGGTAGGCAAATAATGATGATGCTTGTTTTTAAAGGGGCCTAACATCTGAGGTCATCGGCCCTGTAGACAAATAAGATTGGATGTATTTCTTTAATGTTGGAAGAATCATAATAAGAAAATAATGTTGTAATTTACCATATGAGATGTTTGATAAATTTCCAAGTTTTTGAAATCATTAAAAAAATTGACTAGGTAAACAGTTGATACAGAATCTGCCACCTGGGTAACAGTCCTAAATGCAGATCAGGGGTGATTGATTGATTGATTGAATGATTGATTGATTGATTGATTGATTGATTGATTGATTGATTGATTGATTGATTGATTGATTGATTGATTGATTGATTGATTGATTGATTGATTGATTGATTGATTGATTGATTGATTGATTGATTGATTGATTGATTGATTGATTGATTGATTGATATACAAGTGGTAAAAGACTAGGAACATAGAACTAGCACAGAAGGGTGTCATCTGTATTCTGCCTTTTATGAATACATGAATATTCTTTCTAAACATAAATTGTTTGGTTCATAATAGGGCTGGAGTTATCTCTAGTTATCAATCCCTGAAGGAAAGTTCTTCAATAACGATATATGCTGCTTAACATTAAAATTAATTAAATGCTTAAATGGTGATGATGATCCTCATAAACGTCAACTCAGGTTGACAATGCACTCGTTCAAATAATTGATCTTCTCCTCATGAATATATGAATGCCACTAAAGATGGATGATTCCATCTTTGTGGTGTGAATGATATTAATATACAGTAGAGATTTTATTAACCTTTTAAAAATTGAAATGTTTTTAACTGTTATTTCTTAGAAAATATAGCTCATAATGAAGTAATCTGTAGACTAACTCAATATATAATGGTGTTGGGCCTACTGTTGGATATAAGAGTGGTTTAAAAGGCAAGAGACACAGAAGAGTTGTCTCCTTACATTTTCCTTCATGTCCATTCTCACGAATTTTGTTAACCTATATAGCTACTACTGCAGAAGAAGGAGGAACGTCACGGCCGCAATCCCAGTGGAGCTAGCAGTGGCTGCAGCTCTGGTCATGAAAGTGTTTCATCTTCCTTGACATCTGGAACGCACATATCTTCTGATTCGGGAACTGAAGTAGATCAGGTGAGCTACTCACAGCCTCTGCTGCTGTAGATATGACCGCCTCTATTTCCTTCTCCCATCCACAAGGGACGGACTGCAAGAATTGTGATAATTAGTGATCCTTTTTTTTTGAAGTGGACTTATACCCAAGATAAATTGCTTCCCTGCTACTAACATATAACTTTATATTTTATATCAGATACCGAGTTTTCTTTAACATAAAGAATGAAAGAAGAATTATTTTCCTATATGTAAATTTGTTTCAAGGAGGTTAGAATTAGACATAGTTTCAGTTTGTGGGTATCTAGAATTTTGAATATTTTAATTCACATGTGACGAAAATCAGTTTTTTGAAATAACAGTAATCAAATACTCGTAGTTTTAAGTCTTAATTCTTTATTGCGCACTGATCGTGCTTAGGGGTACGTTAATATATGTTACTGATGAATGTCCATTTCAAAGGTAGACATTTATAAAAAGTGATTTAAACTCCAGGAGATTAATAAATATTGTGTGGGTGACTTGTTAATTGAATGGATAATTAACAATAGAAAATAATAATGGGCAACAATGATATTATTGAATGTTGTGAATACCATATCATATTATATTCTCTATACTGTATATGTAAAATCAGGAGTCTATTCACTGCTGATTATTTTCCTAAACTGCAGTCAGTTAAACACTTCTTATTATTATAAAAATAATTATTATTATTTACAAACTTGGTCATGATGACTTGATATATCGGAAAGAAAATAAACTAACAGATGATTGTGGGCTTTATTCCTTTTTTTCTTCTCCATACGAGCAAATGCCTTAAATAACAGAAATATTTCAAATCTAAAGCAGTCACTATTTTCTGGCAAGTGCAATACACTTATGCTTACCTCGGTTCTTGAAATAGATGCCCATAATATGGATATTGAATATCATGTCAGCAGCACGGGCACTATCTGTGAAGATGACTCTTGTTTCACAGCAAATTCAAGATATGTTGTAATTCCCTTCAAGTCTGAGAATAGTTGTGAATTAGTGGAGCTCTGGGAATATATTTTTTTCTATATCAAATACACCTCTAAGGACAAGTTTCACCTTATTCTAATATTGTAATTTTGAATGAAAAGTTCAGTTCACCCCGAATCACACTTCGTTATGTCTTAAGTCAGCATATATCTGTTAAGGCCCACTTTAACATAAAATTTCTATTTGAACTTCCTTGGAATTCTTTCCTGGTTTCCTAGAAACACCATGATGTGTCAAATAAAGCCTGAATGAAAGTAACATGATGAAGCTGAGGAAGAAGGAAGTAAAGGGGAAGGATGTCTTATCTAGACAACAATATGCTAGATACACATATGGTATGTTTGGGAAGAATGGCATACAAAGGCAAATATTTCAATGTCATTCTGACTGTATTCTTCTTCTTCTGACATTTCTTGTTATTTCACTCTTTGATGTGCATGCACATTGTGTTCTTTCACTAGGTAAGTAGTGCTTCCTTGTTGCTTTTTATTTCCCTGCCATTAAAAGATGACTTAAATTATCTTGACAAGATTTATTTCCAGAGATGTAGGAATAGGAAATTGTTGTTTTACTACTTCTACAACCTTTCTCTCTGGAACAAACTGGAGACATTTTATGGAGACTTTAAAATATTTGAGAGCTTAATTTTGTACATTGTCTATCTTGCACTCTAATAAAATCAAAGACCAAAGAACTGTGCTTAAATATAAATTGAGTCACATTTTGGCTGCATGCTCTTTGGTAAGTGATCAACACCAAACAGAAGTAACTTACGTAGTATTTATATACAGGCTGTCCCCAAAATGTCATTGTCCACTTTGTTTGAATAGGCAAAACAAATAACAGTATAAGGGATGGGCAAAGCTGCTGGTATAAGACCTCAACTGTTTTACCATTACATTAAGTAGAACTTCTTACTGCAGTTTAATTTCTTTTATTTAAAACTGGTGTTCTGGTTTTCCTAACACTGTCACAATGTACGAGGCAAGTGTGTTTGTTTTACGAACATTTAGCTTTGATTGTTACATCGACCTAATTGATGTATGTTTATTATGGGTAATTTATATGATACTATAATGTTAATGAATAATATAAATACAGTACTAGTTAAATATATTGTAACAGTAATAAGTCTTGTCTGTTATGAATCAGAAATCTCAAGATTTTCTGGTAGGTAGTGGCTTTGGCCTACATATCTACAGTTGTGCTTTGTGTTTGAGTGATTAGAGCAGCAATTGCAAGCAATTTCGAATTCTGTTTCCACTTACAAATTTTTAAATGTGTCAAAATTAATGAAGTTTCAGTTTAATTTAAAACCCACTATTAATTATTATCATGTACAGAGAGAGGTGTTACGTAGTATTATCACATCCCTAATATTTTGCATTTTATTAAGGCAGCAGTCAGGAAAATGTAAGCGAGCAAGTTGGCCATCCGGTTAGGGACGCGCAGCTGTGAGCTTGCATTCGGGACAGAGTGGGTTCAAACCCCACTGTCGGTAGCCCTGTAGATGGTTTTCCGTGGTTTCCCATTTTCACACTAGGCAAATGCTGGGGCTGTACCTTAAGTAATGCCACGGCCGCTTCCTACTCCTAACACTATCCCCTTGTCGTCATAAGACTTATCTGTGTTGGTGCAACGTAAAGCAAATTGTAAACAAAAAGAAAAGAAGAAAAGGAAGATGTAGATTAAATTATGCAAATGAAGAGAACACATGATACACACCCAGTTTAGCAGAACTCCAAATTTAACACCGTAGATACATCCACTATCAAACTTGTTGACACTGGCACTTCAACTGTTAACCACTTACATAGCAACAACACTGGAAATAAGCAGAAAACTGAGGCAGGTGCAACTTTTCTAAATTATTCTTTCTTACGAGATAATTGCAGTGCTAATCATACATTCATTTCATACCATTTAAGTCAATACAGACCTAAGGTAGTTGACCATTATGGTGAAAATAATTAATAATTGCAACGCATCGTTCTTAGTTAGGCAACATTGGTGGCTATCTTGGTGGAGGGGTGACCACTTCAGTTGTTGTGGGAAAACTCTTTCCCACATCAACACTAGTGGACTATGAGAGCACTCTCAAATCACACTACCACTGATACAGTGAGAGGGCACCAACTATACACAGTTAAGCAATATTGGGTGTGCTCATTGTTTGGATGGGAGTGTGTGTGTGTCTCTCTCTCTCTCTCTATCTCTCTCTCTCTCTCTCTCTCTCAACTAATAACACACACACACACACACATGTAAGTCATGAGTTCGATAATGACAACCCAGGCAGAGTGTCTTAGGCGGTTGAGGCGCTGGCTTTCTGACTCAGATATGGCAGGTTCAATCCTGGCTCAGTCCGGTGGTATTTGAGGAAGGTGTTCAAATACGTCAGCCAACACCTCTTCATCTTAGTGGGACGTAAATCCAATATTATTATTATTATTATTATTATTAAGATACTGACAAATTTTGACCTCGAAAAATTAATTAATGGTAAGAAGCAGCAATTAGAATGCACTTTGTGTCTGCACTGTTTGCAGTAGAAGTGAATTCTCTCTCCTAAACCTGTAATACTACATCTGCTCAGATACTGCCATGCACATTCCAAAATGATGGGCTGTAGGAAACCACAAACACTGGAAGAGAAGCAGACTAGTGCACCAGGTCTGGAATCCAGCCTCCTCCTTTTCTTGTCCTCTGTATAGGAGAAACACAAATCCCAGACGAGAAATGTTTCAGTATCCTGGATACAAGATATGGATGTAAGAAAAATCTGTAATGTCATTTGCTAGAAGAAGCCTCATCTAGTACCTGGATTTTATGGTTTGGATATTAAGTAGAATAAAAAATAAACATTAGGGATGTAACATCAGTAATTTCATGGAACGTCCCTATATAAATAAACTATTTGCACTGCCTGTAGTATTCACCATTTTCATTTAATTATATGAAATTTGAGATATTTTCATTAAACATTCTCAGGATCATCATCACAAATTATTTTGAGGAACAAACACCACTACACTTTAAGAACCACAACTCACCCTGGAACCCATGTAACATGTTATAACCAACATTTTCTGTGCACCATGCACAATTACGAGATATAACTTCTATAAGTGGATTGCTATTCAGGAACACACTGTGTATTAGGTATGCTTCACTCATTTTATTTAAATTGTTTAGTAAGTAAAAACCTTAATACAAGGTGAAAGAAAAAGAAGAATTGGCTTCTCAGTAACCAGAACTCCTGTACTTACATTTTTAATACACAAATTGATAGGTTTGCAAATACTCAAAGCATGACATTTATGTATGTTGGGTATTCAGCCCGAAGGCTGATTTGATCCTCCACAGCTCTGCCATCAGCTGTCATAAATAGCCTAGGTGTCACTGAAGAGCCATACTAGAGAAATGAGGAGTGAGGTAGTATCCCATTGCTTTCCTCACCAGGCCAGAAGTTGCTATTACATATTAGCCTGCCAAGCCCACTGAAACGCATGTACCAACTGACCCTATGAGCGATATTTTCACACCAACAAATTAACACCATTCACACCATTCGTAACAGGGACTGGTTGCATAAGGAATAGTATTACTAGCAACACTCATGCCTTGGTCACTTTCATACTGTCAAAGCCTACAATGAGACTGAGACAGGTCAGTGAAAGTAACAAATTTATTCTAGCCAACACCAGAAGACATAGTGCACTTAAACACTATATCTCGCCAGGTATCCTGTAAAAGTGAAACTTACAGCATTATCACCACCTTACATCTTCTGTATTTTGAATGTCTGTCTTCATGTATATGTTCATACATTCTAATGTCTTTGAGCTAAGAATGACATAAATAATTATTTATTTATTTATTTATTTATTTATTTATTTATTTATTTATTTATTTATTTATTTATTTATTTATTTATTTATTTATTTATTTATTTATTTATTTATTTATTTATTTATTTATTTTCCATATGGGAATAGTTGAAAAATAACAATTGATTTTTAACACTACAAAAAAATGAAATGTCGTATGGCTTTTAGTGCCGGGATATCCCAGGACGGGTTTGGCTCGCCAGGTGCAGGTCTTTCTATTGACACCCGTAGGCGACCTACGTGTCGTGATGAGGATGAAATGATGATGAAGACAACACATAGACCCAGCCCCCGTGCCATTGGAATTAACCAATTAAGGTTAAAATCCCCGGCCCGGCCGGGGATCGAACCCGGGACCCTCTGAACCGAAGGCCAGTACGCTGACCATTCAGCCAACGAGTCGGACTTTAACACTACATTTTTAAGCATTGATGGCAAAAGTACAAAATAAAAATAATTGGGCTCAATTAATGTTACATGTGAAATATTTTACTTAATTTTAAAGAAAAGTAATCGGTAAAATTAAAATTACAATTACTTCATAAAGTGGCAACCTTTTGAAAATCACTCTTTTCTTTCTTCCACATGGGAATGGAATGATACCACAGTTTGTAATGGGAAAAAACCCCTCTATTTTGTGTTCTTTTAGCATAGACACATTAAATGGCTATGATCACTAATTGAGATTAAACAAACTTTCAAACTGATTGGTCCCAAGCAAAGTTTGCATGTCTCATTCGGGTTTTCATTATTTTCAGGATAACTAATGCAAAATATTTATTCTAAAAGGAGAAGATAAATTCTTGAACCTGTTCACCGTCACGTGTTTGTTCTGACTAAATTCTTGACCACATAGTACACGATTATCTAAATCTCAACCAGAAACCAAAAAACCCTGCGAGTAAAGGAACCAGTGTGTGTTGTATCCTGGGTATTATACTATTGGCACTACACGTTGCAAGCGCTGGGACTCCAAAGTTGCCGAGCTCTCGATGCAATGATTATCGATTACCAGAATGTAACAATTGTTAAAATGCAATGGTTACAATTTAATTTCCAGATGTAAATTACAAGTAAAAATTAAATTTTGTGAAAAGTAAAAATTACCAAAAAAGTAACGTTACAAGTAATTTAATTACAGTGGAACCTCGATATTTCGAATCACCTCGGGAGCTAAGTTTTAATAATAAGTAAAATTCTTTCAAGAATAAAATTTACTGTGTCCACCTATTCAACACAATTATATTCTGTAGTGATTAAATCCTACGTGAATTACAGAGCTAAGTTTTATTTCGAGTTATCAAAATTTCGAGATATCGAGAATGCCATTTTTGAACATGTTGTTGTTTGAGTCATCAGTCCATAGACTGGTTTGATGCAGCTCTCCATGCCACCCTATCCTGTGCTAACCTTTTCATTTCTACGTAACTATTGCATCCTACATCTGCTCTAATCTGCTTGTCATATTCATATCTTGGTCTACCCCTACCGTTCTTACCACCTACACTTCCTTCAAAAACCAGCTGAACAAGTCCTGGGTGTCTTAAGATGTGTCCTAACATTCTATCTCTCCTTCTCGTCAAATTTAGCCAAATTGATCTCCTCTCACCAATTCGATTCAGTATCTCGTCATTCGTGATTCGATCTACCCATCTCACCTTCAGCATTCTTCTGTAATACCACATTTCAAAAGCTTCTATTCTCTTTCTTTCTAAACCAGTTATCGTCCATGTTTCACTTCCATACAATGCCACGCTCCACACGAAAGTCTTCAAAAACATCTTTCTAATTCCGATATCAATGTTTGAAGTGAGCAAATTTCTTTTCTTAAGAAAGCTCTTCCTTGCTTGTGCTAGTCTGCATTTTATGTCCTCCTTACTTCTGCCATCGTTAGTTATTTTACTACCCAAGTAACAATATTCATCTACTTCCTTTAAGACTTCATTTCCTAATCTAATATTTCCTGCATCACCTGCCTTCGTTCGACTGCACTCCATTACTTTTGTTTTGGACTTATTTATTTTCATCTTGTACTCCTTACCCAAGACTTCATCCATACCATTCAGCAACTTCTCAAGGTCTTCTGCAGTCTCAGATAAAATAACAATATCATCGGCAAATCTCAAGGTTATGATTTCTTCTCCTTGGACTGTGATTCCCTTTCCAAATTTCTCTTTGATTTCCTTTACTGCCTGTTCTATGTAAACATTGAAAAGGAGAGGGGACAAACTGCAGCCTTGCCTCACTCCTTTCTGGATTGCTGCTTCTTTTTCAAAGCCCTCGATTCTTATCACTGCAGACTGATTTTTATACAGATTGTAGATAATTCTTCGTTCTCGGTATCTGATCCCTATCATCTTCAGAATCATAAATAGCTTGGTCCAATCAACATTATCGAATGCCTTTTCTAGATCTACGAATGCCATGTACGTGGGCTTGTCCTTCTTGATTCGATCCTCTAAGATCAGACGTAAAGTCAGGATTGCTTCACATGTTCCTACATTTCTTCTGAAGCCAAATTGATCTTCTCCCAACTCAGCTTCAACTTGTTTTTCCATTCTTCTGTAAATAATACGTGTTAAAATTTTGCAGGCATGAGATATACTAAACTAATGGTGCGGTAGTTTTCACACCTGTCAGCACCGGCTTTCTTGGGAATAGGTATAACAACATTCTACCGAAAATCGGATGGGACTTCTCCTGTCTCATACATCTTGCACACTAAATGAAATAACCTTGCCATGCTGGTTTCGCCTAAGGCAGTCAGTAATTCAGAGGGAATGTCATCAATTCCAGGTGCCTTGTTCCTATTGAGGTCTCTCACAGCTCTGTCAAACTCCGACCTCAAAATTGGGTCTCCCATTTCATCAGCATCAACAGCCTCTTCATGTTCCAGAACCAAATTATCTACATCTTTACCTTGATACAACTGTTGGATATGCTCCTGCCATCTTTCTGCTTTGTCTTCTTTCCCTAGAAGTGGTTTTCCATCTGAGCTCTTAATATTCATACACCTAGATTTCCTTTCTCCAAAGGTTTCCTTGATTTTCCTGTATGCAGCATCTACCTTTCCCAGGACCATACAGCCTTCGACATCCTTGCATTTCTCCTTCAGCCATTCTTCCTTAGCTACCTTGCACTTTCTATCCACTTCATTCTTTAATCGCCTGTATTCTTTTCTGCCCTCTTCATTTCTAGCATTCTTGTATTTTCGTCGTTCATCAATCAGGTCTAGTATCTCCTGAGTTATCCACTGATTCTTAGTTGATCTTTTCTTCCTTCCTAACATTTCTTCAGCAGCCCTACTGACCTCATTTTTCATGACTCTCCATTCTTCCTCTATAGTGTTTCCTTTAGCCTTTTCATTTAGTCCTTGTGCAACATGTTCCTTGAAACAATCCCTCACACTCTTTTCTTTCAACTTGTCTAGATCCCATCTTTTTGCATTCTTTCCTTTCTTCAATTTCTTCAACTTCAGATGGCATTGCATGACCAACAAGTTGTGGTCAGAGTCCACGTCTGCTCCTGGGAAAGTTTTGCAATCCAACACCTGGTTTCTGAATCTCTGCCTAATCATAATGAAGTCTATTTGATACCTTCCAGTGTCTCCAGGTCTCGTCCACGTATACAGCCATCGTTTGTGGTGTTTGAACCAAGTATTGTTAATGACTAAATTATGATCAGTGCAGAATTCAACCAGCCGACTTCCTCTTTCGTTCCTTTGTCCCAATCCAAATTCTCCTACTGTACTACCTTCTCTTCCTTGGCCTACCACTGCATTCCAGTCTCCCATCACAATTAGATTCTCGTCACCTTTTACATATTGTATTAAGTCTTCTATCTCCTCATATATTCTTTCGATTTCTTCATCCTCCGCTGAACTAGTAGGCATATAGACCTGCACTATTGTGGTGGGCATTGGTTTGGTGTCTATCTTGACGACCATAATTCTTTCACTATGCTGGTCGTAGTAGCTTACCCGCTGCCCTATTTTCTTATTCATTATTAAACCAACTCCTGCATTTCCTCTGTTTGATTTTGTGTTGATAATTCGGTAGTCGCCTGACCAAAAATCTTGTGCTTCCTGCCAACGTACTTCACTTATGCCAACTACATCTAACTTTAGCCTATTCATCTCCCTTTTCAGATTCTCTAACCTACCACAACGATTCAAACTTCTAACATTCCACGCTCCGACTCGCAGAATGTCAGTATCCATCTTCCTGATGATCGCCCCCTCTCGTGTAGTCCCCACCCGGAGATCCGAATGGGGGACTAGTTTACCTCCGGAATATTTTACCCGGGAGGAAGCCATCATCAGTACATCATTCATACAGAGAGAGCTGCATGTCCTCGGGAGTTAGTTATGGTTGTAGTTTCCCGTTGCTTTCAGTCGTGTAGCAGTATCAACACAGCTAAGCCATGTTGAGTATTATTACAAGGCCGTATCAGTCAATCATCCAGACTGCCGCCCTTGCAACTACCGAAAGGCTGCTACCCCCCTTTCGATGAACCATTCGTTAGTCTGGTCTCTCAACAGATACCCATCCGATATGGTTGCACCTGCGGCTCGGCTATCTGCATCATTGGGACACGCAAGCCTCCCCACCGCGGCAAGGTCACATGGTTCGCAGAGGAGGTTTTGAACATGTATAGCACATAATTGAATCATGCGTATCTACGGACTTATTTATTATATTATATTATATTATATTATATTATATTATATTATATTATATTATATTATATTATATTATATTATATTATATTATATTATATTATATTATATTATATTATATATTACATTATTTTTAACAACAATTAGAAATATACACACAAACTCTTATTTTAAAGCATCGCCTTAATTACAACTCTTATTATAGTAACTTTTAGAAGACAGGTTACAGTACATACAGTTGTGAAACAAGAAACATACCTCTATCAACACCTTTAGAAAACATCCGTTAGTCTGTTCTGTTTGTTATTGTTAACCCTTCCTCCCTTCACGTTGAAACTTCTCGTCAATTCCACACAGCCGAGATTCGTAAATGGAGCTTGTCATCTGCGACATCGGGGGTTGCTTCCGTACGTGACCGGTAATTAATTCACACCTCAGAAACAGCGAGACTTCACCGATTTTCCGGTCACTAGAAGTTTTAGTTTTTCGGTTCCAGTCGTATTAGCTTCCAGCATCATTGTAACCCTATCTTTACTTGTTAACTGTTCCTCACAAACCACAAATGCTGTGTTACACAGTTAATGTTGCACAAAATTAGATTTACAGAGTATTTTTGCTTCAAGGGAGGAAATGTTTGCTTCGAGAAATCTAGCAATTTGTGTAACCGAGTTTCGAGTAATAGAGAAATAAATACACGTGAAGAATAGGACAAACGGCCGGGAAATTTAAGTTACTTCCAGATACTGAAAATTTGAGTAATGGAGGTTCAAGATATTGAGGTTCGACTGTACTTTTACTCAATTACTTCCCAAACTCTGATTTTTAGGGAGATTTGTTGTGGAGATACAGCAAGATTACTCTAATTTACTATCACAGTGTTGCAAATTCAAATGCCAGTAGCTGAGGCCTTTCTCTTCAATGCAAATAAATTGAGTTCCTCAACACTGCCAGGACTATGTTATGTGAAGTTATGAGTAGAATATGTTCTGTTTAAAATTACATTTTTTTATTTAATCTGGAGATTGGAAATGAAATCCCCCGAAACATATACCTAATTAGTTTGTAGTTTCACTGCTGTTTTTCCACTGACCTAAGGTAAGAGATGTAGATTAAAAACAATGTAACATGTAATCTGTTTTATTTTATATGGATAGGATGGTCTGCTTTATTTATATCAAAAGGATGGAAGCTTGTGAGAAGGAAATGTGGATCAAATATTGCTTTGGATCTTCACAAAAAGATTTCTGAACCTTACTTGTCAGTGATGTTGCAGTGAGTAAACAAGTGTATATTGAAACATTTATTTGGCATTAAACAACAAGTGCAACAATAAGTCCCATTATTCCGTAAATAATGGCTACGCAGTGCAAGTGTAGGAACTGTGGGTGTGGCCAGGCATTAAGGAGTATGAGGGAGGAGTTGGAAAGTTTGAGGAAGATAATTAGGATTCTCTCAGAAGACAGGTAGGAAAGTAGGCCTCCCTCAAATAATGTACAGGATATAGTAGGTGTAAAGGAGGGATGGGAAGGAAATGGGGGAATTGTAGAAGACAGGTGGTCTAATGTTTTAAGGGGAAGGAGATTGCAGGCTAAGGGCTCTGTTCAGGATCAGAATTCAGGACAGGTGTCTGTGAGAAATTGGTACGAGTCACTGCAGGTAGAACAACCGAGGGAAGATGAGGAACAGGGAACTGTTGCTGATATGTGTGGAAGTAGGAGGAAGGGGAAAGGTAGGAAAGGGAAATGTAGTGTAGTGAAAAGGAAAAGACAGATGGAACAGTGTCATGGAAGGGAGAAAAGGGAGGAGGAAGTAGCTTCTGCAACAGTGAGAGAAGATAGTGCTGACCGGGAGTGGAGGGGTTCAAATGAGGTGGGTAGGGTTGAGGCTCTGGTCATGGGGGATTCCATCGTTAGACATGTGGGGAAAGTGTGTGGAGGAAAGGGAACCAGGGTAGAGTGTTATCCAGGAATCAGGTTGAGGGAGATGTTGAGGAACGTAGAAGAGAAGGAAGAGGGAAAGGAGAAGGTGGTAGTGTTTCACATTGGTACTAACAACATAAGGCAAGCAGGTATAAGTACCAACATAGTTGGGGATGTGTGGGATCTGGTAAATGCAGCATGGATGAAGTTTAAGGAAGCAGAGATTGTTATCAGTGGAATACTGTGTAGGAGAGATACTGACAGCAAGGTGATTGGGAATTTAAATGAGACTATGGAGTGGGTATGTGGGAAACTGGGAGTGAGATTTCTAGATCCTAATGGGTGGGTAGGAGACACGGATCTGTGCTCAGATAGCCTTCACTTAAACCACAGTGGTACATGTAAGTTAGGAAACTTGTTTAGAAGGGTTATAGGCAGGTACATTCAGGGAAACGGGGTGGCCTAGGGAGCGGTGTTAAGCGAACAGGGAACAGGGAACTAGAAATCAAGTAGGGATGACATAAAAATATTAGTGCTCAATTGTAGAAGCATTGTAAACAAAGCAATCAAATTAAGTAATTTAATAGATATATACTTACCAGATATTGTAATAGGAGTTGAATCATGGTTGAGAAATGATATAATGGATGCAGAAATATTCTCATGGAACTGGAGTGTGTATCGTAGAGATAGGATAGGAATGGTAGGAGGGGGAGTATTCATTCTGGTGAAAGAAGAATTTGTAAGCTATGAAAAAGTTAAGGATGAAAAACATGTAATTCTGGGTGTAAGGCTCATCTCAAAAGATAATAGGCAACTTGATGTCTTTGGAGTGTACAGACCGGGAAAGGGTAGCGCAGACACTGATTCAGAACTATTTGATAAGATAATCAGGTATGTGGGAAATGATAAGAAAAGGAACGTGATTGTAGCAGGTGATCTCATTTTACCAAATGTCAATTGGGAAGGTAATGCGAACGACAGGAAGCCTGAACAACAAATGGCAAATAAGTTAATATGGGGAGGGCACCTGATTCAGAAAGTGATGGAACCAACTAGAGGGAAGAATATTTTGGATGTGGTGCTGATAAAACCAGATGAGCTCTATGGAGAAACCGAAGTAATAGATGATATTAGTGATCACGAAGCTGTTTTTGTCATAGTTAAAAACAAATGTGAAAGAAAGGAAGGTATTAAAATTAAGACTATTAGGCAGTACCATATGGCTGATAAAATAGGCATGAGGGAGTTTAAAAAAAGTAAGTATGATCGCTGGAAAATGGTAAATAAAAATATAAACAGAATCTGGGTTGGGTTTAAAGCAATTGTTGAGGAATGTGAAAATATTTTTGTTCCTTTAAAGGTGGTAAGGAATGGTAAGGATCCACTATATTATAACAGAGAAGTAAAGAGTCTAAGAAGAAGGTGCAGGTTGGATCCAAATAAACTAGAACTTTGAGAAAACAATTTTAGCCAACTTTTCAACATTTGCAGATACTGTGTTTTGGACGTCAGTATCTTTAGAATTAACGGCTATTCCAATTTCAGTATTCATTCATATTGTTCATATTGTTAAACTATTAATGTATTCATAAATTCCTATGTTTATATATTTTATTACTTAATTTTAGAATTATAATTAAGCACAAATTTGTCAAAGCAAATCAAATGTGACAGGTCTTAACCTTGAGATGATTATATAGGCTGAAGATGCTTGAAATTCAAGCGAAACATGTCCCTATAAAATAGTGTTGTAGCATTATGATCTAACAACATAAAACCAATTGTATTGAAAAGGTGGAATAAAAAATCACAATATTGTAAGCATATTAAGTGGTATGTTCCGAACTGTCAGTGGAGAGATGGCGTGGGAGGACATCAGCAGACAAATAAGTTTGAGTGGTGTCTTTAAATGTAGGAAAGATCACAATATGAAGATAAAGTTGGAATTCAAGAGGACAAATTGGGGCAAATATTCATTTATAGGAAGGGGAGTTAGGGATTGGAATAACTTACCAAGGGAAATGTTCAATAATTTTCCAATTTCTTTGCAATCATTTAAGAAAAGGCTAGGAAAACAACAGATAGGGAATCTGCCACCTGGGCGACTGCCCTAAATGCAGATCAGTAGTGATTGATTGATAGCCTTTGTTATAATACATTAAAATATACAGATACAGATATACTCCATGTAGACTAAACGAGCTTACTGCAATTATAAATTATAAATTTATAAATTATAAATTATGTTAACACTCAAGTGGCAGAAAAAATTTATTAGCTTTACATACATCTATATACATCTATAAACGAAATACATCGAGTGTGTTAAATGATATGTTGCAAGTGCTAAATACCTGTGCACTCAACCTGTTCGCCATCACATTTTGCACATAGAAACCAACGATTAACAGTAGCATTTAAAGCCTGCACATACATTTCATGGTGAATGGATGATATCACATCCCGTATACGGTCCTTTAGGTCATTGGTGTCGCGAACCTTCCTACTGTAAACACACTCCTTTATCATGCCCCATAGCCAGAAATCGCATGGTGTTAAGTCAGGAGATTGTGGAGGCCAGCTCAGTGGTCCATCACGACCAATCCACCGACCTGGAAACGTCTCATCAAGACAGTCTCCAATAATATGGGCCCAGTGCAGTGGACCACCATCTTGTTGGAAATATCCTGCATGGCGGATTTCTAGTGGTAGTTCATCAATGGCGTACTGCTGCAACATCTGTAAGCAGATATCAGAAGTTACTGTTCGTGTGTCAAAAAAAGTAGGGTCCAATTACTCCAGCGGCGGTCATAGTGCACCAACATTCACACCTCAAAATATCTTACATGCGAATGGATATACACTTCTGTATCAATATAAATTTATACTCTCTAAAACCTACACAATGATATTCAAGTAAATTGACAAATATGAAAGTAACAACAAATTAATTATAATATTGTTAAAAAAATGTCCATTGGCAGTGCAGTGATGCTGTTTTCCATCCACGCTCTCAGTCAGTCCATCTCAGCTTTGAATCCTGGTAACATCTGGCAGGGGACTCTCATTCAAATGAAATCAGAAAGAAGTAAAAATCGTTAATGAATCCTGTTATACATAATCCATATAAATAACTAGAAATTCCTACATTATATTTAGGCAAATATGGTGAAAGACCATACCAATTCTGAAGATATAGAAGCCTAGGAACTAAACTAACATTCGAAGTTTGTGTAAATCGCTCCAGTCCTCTTCAGTGCACTCGGCAATGAAGTACCATGGCTTTACCAACAACCACTTATAAAGATATTGTTTGAAAATGTTAAATGGGATCTGACAGAATTCTTGACCTAAATTATTATATAGGGTTACACTTAACAACATATGACATTTTTGAGTTTTCTTTAACTTACACCACGGCATATCGAGATGATAAGATGACCTGGTACCATAGGTATGTATGGTGTTCCGACATACTGGCAGATCATTACTGGACTTACTCTTCATATATATATCAGAAGATTATATACATATAAATTGATTACTGTTAAGACAGACAGCTGTATGATTAGTGGTTTAGAGTGAGCAAGTCTTATATACACCTTAAACTCTTTACTGGGAGCAAATATCCCTAAAAGAACTATATTCTGAAAACCTTGAACAATTAAGTGAGATTTGTTTTCACAATTAAAACTTACTAAACTATTCAGCAATACATCAAAAGGACAGTTCAGGTAAAATGGCATGCAATATTCATCCATTTTTATTATAATTTTTCAAGGGCCCCATTCTCAAAGACATGCAGGTCACCTATAGGTGTCAATTCTGAAGGTAAGCACCAGGCCCCTTTAGAGGCCATATGCCACTTATTATTTCATTAACATTACCCTTTCTGTTACATCAGAATCATGGCTACTTCTCCCATAAGGTAGATGAACTATTATCTCTGTCAGAACATGGCCTACTTCATCATCAACTGATAAAGTTGCTTCCTTATGTTTATTGTTTCAACAACCATACATATCTTAAATTTTGAAAAGGCTGACTAATTTACCCTTAACAAATCTGAAACAAAACCCTTCTGAATACTAGTATCGAACATACATTCAATCTACTCCATAGAATGGGTATACTCCTAACATCATCAGAGTAATTCAAAGATTGTGGAAGACTTGGCAGTCAAGTAAGTCATTTATTTAGCATTAAACAGTTACATGTATAAACTTTGTTATTACAAGATAATAAAACAACAACTTTAAAAACACAATTGCACTACAATAATGATGATCATTAACTTAAGAAATACATAAGAAATATAATCAGTTTACAGAACTATGTCTTATACATTGAAACTGTATTGAAATCACTTGAGATAAAGCCAGTCAGCTTCCAAGAGCTCACTAGCAGAATACCATAGACTGACCAACAACCATTGCAAAGGACCTTTCTAAAAGCTTTTATTGGCAGATTTTCAAATTCACATTCTATTTCTTTGAAAAGTGTTATTCCTAAGATGATACAAGATTTCTGAGTTCTGTGCTGTCTACACTTTTGTAAATTCAGAAGAAATGAAAATAGTGTATTACCGAGATGTATTATACTGATCATCTTCTCCAGAAGTGATGGGCAGTCTGAGATGTGGTCTCGAGATTTCTCAAGACTAGCACAAGCACCTGTTTCTCATGAGAAATGTCGAGGGATCTCGAGAGCACTGTTCTCACAGTGTACAGTGAGCAGTGTGTTTTTGACCTACAGATAGACAGAGCTGAATGTTGTTTGTGGTGATTATACAAATAGCCAACCACGGGCCTTCTCCATTCTGTAAATATGTGTCAACAAGCAACTAAGCCCTCTCGTTTCTATCCAGGTCTATTAATGATGCAGTATAACATAATTATAAAGGATATGTATCCTGGCAGCCGCAAGTACTCGAATGAGTAGGCTAAGTGCAGAAACTGACTGCTATTGTAGGTGTACATCGTTATCACACATAATTTTTCAAACCCCACATTCAATGTCCATTTGATCCATGCTTGCGTTTACCAACATTATGGTGATGAGGGAAAAAATTCCTTACAATGTTATAGAGTATTCGCATCATAATTAGGTACATTGGTATATGACTGTGCAATGTGTAATTGTGTCTAATTGTACACAACAACTTTAAGACGATGTCCGAAACACAACTTAAGTCATGGACTTGGGATTATTTTGAAGAGATGCCACATAACACAGTCTGCTGTGTTGTTCAAAAGAAGTAAAATACATCAGCAGAAATACACATAATATCAATGAAGGGGAATCGTCACAGAGAACACATCGGCCCAATCTGCATCACAAGAAGCTACCCTGTCGACAACAATTGCAAAGTATACAGGTAGGTGTACATCCTAATAACAGTTACTAACAAATTATACAGGGCTATTCTGCTAAGATGTTCACCTCAAATAACTTGTGAACAGTTCAAGATACTGACATGCTATTTTCACTTTCGTTAATGGTATCTATGGGCCTGTAGTTGAAAATGCAATACTCTTCCAGACTTTTGACAAAATTTATCGGCACGTATGTTTCCGTATGAGAACGCTATTTCACGCAATAACTGCTGATGATATACTATCAAGCTTACGCTCGTAGTTTCTGGGAGGTCGCATAGATTGCAGTACAGGAGAATCGGTCTCGAGATTCTTGCAAGAGTCTCGAGATCTGCGACATCAGTCTCGAGAGTCTTGAGTGAGCGCATGGCCCATCACTACTTGACAGAACTCATTGATGGTTCTGCAAAATGGCATTTATATTAACTATACTTGTCAATGAAAGTCCTAATTTACTTTTCACATTAGAGATTTTACAGAATCCACAAACATTTGAGCAAATTCACCATTTCCATTATTTATTTATTTATTTATTTATTTATTTATTTATTTATTTATTTATTTATTTAAATGGTAGATGAATTATTTAAAACTCAATTAGTTATTAGGTTTTCTTCTCTTAATGTGGTATTTTTTTCTGTCAAATCTCTAATATCATGTTAGTGATTGTTCAAGCGCCAAGGGTGCTTTCCCTGTAATTTAGTATCCTAGTTGTGTATTACTCTGATATTTGTGCTCCTTGCTTGCCTGTGTAGTCTTGTTCACACCTAGCTTCTTTGATACTCACTGTATTGTGACATTTTGGTGTATCACTATTTTTATTCAGTGCAAAAATTACTTAAAATATTTATAATAGATAAATGTTGCAAGTCTCATTACAAGATTCTGTTTTGTATTTTCTCATTGAGATTACAATATTTTTGATTGGCGTCTGAACTGCCTTCACCCTATTACACACAATTAGCTTTACGTCGCACCGATACAGATAGGTCTTATGGCGACGATGGGAAAGGACTGGGAGTGGGAGGGAAGCAGCCGTGGTGTTAATTAAGGTACAGCCCCAACATTTCTCTGGTGTGAAAATGGGAAACCATGGAAAACCATCTTCAGGGCTGTCGACAGTGGGGTTCAAATCCACTATCTCCCGGATGCAAGCTCACAGTTGCATGCCCCTAACCGCACGGCCGAGTCACCCTATTAAATACAACAACGGTTGTAATGCTGACTTAAGAGTAATGGCAAGAAGTTTCATCGCACTGACCATGCATCACCTCGTAATCTGCAGGGCTTCGGGCTGAGCAGCAGTCACTTGGTAGGCCAAGGCCTATCTAGCACCATGGGGTTTGTTTGTTTGTTTGTTTGTTTCAATATTGGCTTAACCAGTTAGCCTGAAATACACTGACTCAAAAAACTTGGCTCTTAATATCATGAAGGGTGTAAATGATGATACTATAATCTATCTATATAAAATAAGAGTTTTATCTGTACATTGCTCAGAATTTGAAAAGAATGGTATTTCTTTATCAGTCATGTCCACAGTAACAACGAAATGCATTTTTTACTTTTCCATAATGTCTGTCTGTCTGTCTGTCTGTCTGTCTGTCTGTCTGTCTGTACACGCATCACGAGAAAACGGCTGAAGAGAATTTAATGAAAATCGGTATGTAAAGTCGGATGATGAACCACTACAATCCAGGCTACAAATTATTTTATTTACGCTGAGTGAAATGGTAGTTTAGGGGAAGGTCTGAAATTTAATTCTCAAATATTTATGTTATTAATGGTTGTGTCTTAATGAAAATCGGTATGCAAAGTCGGGGTAATAAGTCGATATAATCTAGGTCATAAATAATTGTGTTCACGCTGAGTGAAATGGCAGTTTAGGGGAATGCCTATGATTTAAGTTTCAAATATTTATGTTATTAGTGGTCGTATCTTAATGGAAATTGGTAGACAAAGAGGGTAAATAAGTCACTACAATATAGGCTATACATAATTGTATTTTCATTCTAAGAAAAATGATAGTTTAGGGGAAGGCCTAAAGTTTAATTCTCAAATATTTATTATATTAGTGGTCGTATCTTCACGAAAATTGGTATGCAAAGTCGGGGAATAAGTCGCTATAATCTAGGCCTTCAATAATTTTATTCACACTGAGTGAAATGGTAGTTTAGGGGAAGGCCTGAAATGTAATCTATACATATAAAATAAAGAGTTTTGTCTGTACATTGCTCAGAATTTGAAAAGAATGGTATTCCTGTATCGGTCATGTCCACAGTAACAAGGAAATACATTTTTTACTTTTCCATAATGTCTGCTGTCTGTATGTATGTATGTATGTATGTATGTTTGTTTGTTTGTACATGCATCACGAAAAAACGGCAGAAGAGAATTTAATGAAAATCGGAATGTAAAGTCGGGTGATGAACCACTACAATCTAGGCTACAAATTATTTTATTCACGCTGAGTGAAATGGTAGTTTAGGGGAAGGGCTGAAATGTAATTCTCAAATAAGTTATTTATGTTATTAGTGGTCGTATCGATAAATACCACATAACTAACATAACTTTAGTTATGTCGTAAGTTAGTAGTAGTTATATAAGAAGTTATTAAATTTCCCATCACTTACGTCTTATACATTGTTACTGTACCGCATATAATCACAGAGATATTCATGAATTTGGATTTTTGTTACCAAGTCCATATCAGCGCCGAGTCACGAGAAAATGGGTAAACAGAATTTAGTGAAAATTCGTATTTAAAGTCTGAGAATAAGGAAAAACAATCTAAGATATAAATAATTTTGTAAGACGCCATAATATCACAGAGTCGAAAGAAAACTAATGTGAAGGCCTGCAATATAGAAAGCTCATAAACTTTATCAACAATAACATTACATTGACCATTGTTTGTTGTGATGTGCTTTTTGTCTTCTGTTTCTATTCATCCCTGATAGATAGGATTACTGCAGCGTACCGAGGTTTTTTAAAATTTGCTTTACGTCGCACCGACACAGGTAGGTCTTATGGCGACGATGGGATAGGAAAGGAATAGGGGTGTAAAGGAAGCGGCCTTGGCTTTAATTAAGGTACAGCCTGGTGTGACTGGTATGAAAATGGGAAACAACGGAATACCATCTTCAGGGATGCCGGCAGTGGGGTTCGAATCCACTATCTCCCGGATGCAAGCTCACAGCTGCGCGCCCCTAACCACACGGCCAACTCGCCTGGTCGTACCGAGTGTAACAGCCTGCCTGTATATTAGCGGGAAGTAGCTGGGGAGTTAGATAACTTTCTTCTTTGGCATGCCATTCCTCTGATTCATACATTTTCTGATATTACTGGTATGTAACACACTGATTCATCATAGCATTCGAGCTATTCAGTCCCTACTCTGAGGCACTGATTGGAATGAGTAGTGTGCATATTTAACGGAATAATGACAGAGGAGTGTTCACGGCAGTCTGCGACCTGGTTTTTCCAGCTCTGGAACTTTGGACTGTTAGATCGGCCCCGTAGTATTGTTCGTTGAAAGTGAGAAAGTGTGCGGTTTTTCATTTGATCGAGTATTTTATATAATAACATTGCTTTCAATCGCTACGTTCCTATTGGCGTTTTTGTAATGACCTATGTTAAATTCAGTTAGGAAAACCACCAAGTCAGTCTTTCTGAGAATCCCGTAGCGAAGCACGGGTGCATCAGCTAGTAGGGATAATAATAAAGATGATGATAGTAATAATAATAATAGAATATGCAACTGAAGTGATGTCCATTGCTGTTCAAATAATGACCCATTAGGGCCATAAGGAAACTTAGTTCACGCAAGAGTAGGATTTATCAGTGTTAGCCTGTTCGAGAGAATCCTTCTTGTGCTATATTTTTTGCCATGAAGTCACTTATCCAGAGAATTTGAGGACCCAGCTTTTAAATATTATGCTTTTCACTCAGTCATATGAATTAAAATCCATTGTCGAGCCTTGACCTCCCCAAATTTTCAACTTTCCATCCATCCCTGCAAGCTACTATGACTTTTATGCAGAAAAATATGATTCATAGTCATAGTGTACTGAAAAGAGTAGCTTTATGCATCACTATTGTCATGTGGCATATTTTAAGTTTCAGAATTTTACATGCCTGAAAAAATATCACTCGTAAGGGAATCATCACAGAGTGACAGAAATGCCTTTTTGAAATTTTTTGTCCTCACTGCTTTCCAGACATTCAAAATGCCCATAGGCCTGAACCTAAAGCTAACTTCAATCTACATAATTGATATGATACTATGACTAAGGTAAAGAGAAATAAGTTTACAAGAAAAACTCGTAACATTTAAAGAGGGGAGCTTGATATGCTTGATTCAAAAAATAACATCAATAGCTTATAATGCAGAATTAAAAGTAAGATATGTCTCGCTTGTTAATATTCAGTAATACTGTTATTTCATTATATACTAATAAATTATAAACTGTTAAATATATATCGGTATTCAGTTTGAGGCTAGAAAATGTGCTTAGTCTTATTTTCTTGCTGGACTGTGTGGCTCAGACGGTTGCGGCACTGGCCTTCTGACCCCACATTGGCAAGTTTGATCCTGGTTCAGTCCAGTGGTATTTGAAGGTGCTCAAATATGTCAGTCTCGCATGGAGATTTACTGGCACATCAAGGAACTCCTGCGGGGACTAAATTCCGGCACCTCAGCATCTCCGAAAACCATAAAAGTAGTTAGTGGGAGGTAAAGCCAATAACATTATTATCCCTTTCAGACCTGAAAGAAAACTGGCGGTGTGAATTTTTGTTTGTACGTCAAAAACTGACTAAAATGCTCTTAAATACATATATTTTTAGTTTATTCTGCAAAATAAAAATTAACGTCTGAAAAAAAGCACCCACACAATTGTGCGTGTCAGGTCTTAATTCACTACTTGCAAAAAAGAAAAATTACCTCAGTGCATATGAATATACATATGTACATGATCAAACGTTCTATTTTACAGTGAGGAATAATTTAAAACAATTAAATCTTTGTTCAAACACAAGTAAACATTACATTTTCTACATTGAGGAAGAGTTTTGCTTTTACTGCCCTTTTGGAAGCAGCAACTTGTCGTCAGACCTGAAAGAAATCTGGAGGTGTCAAAACGTCAAAATCTTACTAAAATGCTCTCAAATACATGTTTTTACAGTTTATTTTACAAAATAAGAACTATTGGCTGAAAAACAGAACCCACACAATTGTGCGTGTCAGGACTTCATTCACTACTTGCAGAAAATAAAAAATTTTAAAAATTCAACTCTGTACATGTGAATATGCATATGTACATGATCAAATGTCCTTTTTTACAGTGTGGAACGATTTTAAACAATTAAAATCTTATACATTACATTTGTCATGTAGAGTACGAGTTTTGCTTTCACAGTCCTTTTTGTGACAGCACTCAGCACTCCTGCATGCATTGCCTGTAAGGAATCCTAGCCCGCTCATATGTGCGTATCAACATTCAAAAGCTCATGGTATTAGGTACGATGTTGTAAGTTCATAATTTATGTTTGCTACACAATTTACACACTTCATTGATTATATTCTGATATTCAGTAAAGCTTCTAGATTAATATGAATGCAATAAATAAATACTTACTTTAGACATTACTGTTTCCCGCCATCTTGCTAATGAACTGCATTTTTAAACTCTTCTTCCTGCCCCCTGGTGGTCAAGTACTAAATAAAAACAGCTGAAGTACATACTACGTGTCTTGCACAAGCACTGCAGTTCGGTCTAGCACCAAGAAAACATCAAATAAGCTCAGACATAAATAAAATACGAACCTGCACAATTGTGCGTACACGGTCTGAAAGGGTTAATCTTTTCTTCTTTTCCTACATGAAGAATACATTCTCTTTCCAATCAACTTTTCCATGAAATGACTTGCTATATCAAAACTTAATTTCATTAAAAATGCATACTTTTTAACCAAAATGTCTTGAATTGAATACAGGATTGAAAAATACAATCATTGAATAATGTAACTTTTTGCTACATAAGTTATGGTTTCCCTCACATGAACATAAACAGGTGAGATGTGCATTCATCCCTGTATCAAGAATTAATCTTTCATTTCTCCTTGTTATACAGTTTTAATGTTCTAAAACAAATATATATTTAGTTCAGCTAAAGAAATTATGGAATGTTGACTGTCAAGTAAAGGAATGACAATATTGGCAGGTATGATTACTAAATTTCTTCTTCATGTTATGCAGAAACTATAATATTTACATATATAATGATAATCTCAAGAAAGACATGAGCTATCACAACCATATTTATTGGACAAAATAAGCATCATATACAGGTGAAATGTTTACAGTGCGGTACGACGTACAGAACATGGGGAAATCATTACTGTCTGGGCCCCACTGCAGGCGGCATTGACTGTAGTTACACAACACGGCATTGAAAGGAAAAGACTTTGGATGTCCGTCTGGGTTATATCTTCCCATGGTGCTTCTATGTGTGCCCAAGGTTCATCCACTGTGGCCGTAGGAGTTCTGTGGTGGATCATGGACCACACGGTTTTCGATGAGCGAGAAATCCAGTGAATTCACAGACTGAGGAACCATTGTGACGTGATGATCATCCGCGAACTGTCGGAAGATATGTGCCACATGCTGTATTGCATTGCCCTGTTGTTAAAGAGTTCCAATGTGGCCATGAAGATAGCGAACAACAATAGGCTCCAGTAACTTCGTGATGGTCAGTGTATTAACAATACGGACTAGACGCAAGCAGAGCTGGAATCCAATGGTACCTCATACCATAACTCCAGGTGCCATGCTGGTGTGATGGTGTATAATACAGAATGTCCAGACGTGTGCTACAGTGCCACCAGACACGTGACCATCATAATGCTGCAAGCAGAAGAGGGATTCATCAGAGAAGACAGCACCATTCATCCCCCCAGGTCCAACATTCCACGTACAATTGCAGCTGCAGTCGCCTGTAATGAGCAGTCAGTGGTAGCTGCAGTAATGGGTTCCTAGATAAAATGCCCCGCTGCTACAGACAAATGAATCGTGCGTGCAGCGTGGCATGCTAACACTATCTGTGCACATGAACAGCAGGGAAATGCAATGCCACTACCTCTCAGTGGTCTACAACATCAACTTATATCCCACTTTTCAGCGTCACCATTGGTGCACGTGCTGCACCACTCAGCTGAACAGCTAATCAAAATGTCATCCTGCACTGCTCTACGCAATCCCCCAATGTGAGGTCTATCAGATGTGTCCTCCTCGATGTTGTTATTTAAATGGCCAGTACTGCATAATACTCAATAAACAGGGAAGTATTATACATTCATTTTCATCCATGGACCATGATGTTAAGCAGTACTATTAAAAACATAACAAGAAATAGAGAGATTTTAATAAAGGTGTTTAATTTGAAGTGCATTCTTCTCTGTCATGATCACAAAATTCCAAGTGAACTCCCCTGGAACCTTGAGGTTCTTTAGAACCTAATTTTGTAATCTATGGTCTTCAGAAACATCCATGTTAGTCATAACAAAGTACTGTATTTCAGTTTATTTTTATTTACTAAAATCTCTCTTTAGTTAACGAAGTACTTTATTTATTAATGTGATATGAAATTACAGGAGCTTACATTTGCAGATAAATGACTTAACATGTCTTCTTCTTGTATATGCAATAAGTTTTCTGGTTCTTTAAACCATTGACATATCCAGAAACTTGTGAAAGTACTGAAATTCAACTAGAGTAGTAGAAATTGAAATTAAATTACTTTTGTATGGTTAGAAGATGATTTAAACTGAAATGGTAGATATTCTGCTGCCACAGAGGGCATATGCATAAATTAATTAACTCCTGTAGCATGCTTGGGCTTTTTCCCAGTTCTCATTTCTTAGAATTGCTGACACCATAGGTTTTCCCAATACTTTCCTTCTGAAGTTATAAAGATATGTAACTTTTCTCCCTTTTCCACAAACTTACAGTGGTTTTCACTTGGAACAGAAAACTTGAGCTTCATAGATGTTTAGTAAATAAGAGTACCATTCCTCAGTTACTTGGTAGGTATGGTGTTTTATTCACACAGTATATGAAGCTTGTGCCAAGCAACTGAAAGAACTGAAGAAATGAATGGAGGATAGGAGAAAAGTAGAATGGGAGGTGGGGTCTCAAAACAAATAAGCCTTCTCTTCTCTACTTCCCTGTCTTAAAAGTATTTTCACTCTGAATTTCCAATATTTCATAACATAGCGCTCTCTCTCTCTCTCTCTCTCTCTCTCTCTCTCTCTCTCTCTCTCTCTCTCTCTCTCTCTCAGTGTTTTGTATATATACATATAGGATGGATTGTGTTGATAAACTTGTATTAATAAAATCCTTTTCTTATTCTTAATATATGGTATGTATCCTTAATTTTACTGTGGTTTTATTGTTACAAGAAACAAGTTGGTTTGAACATTATAATCTGGAGTTTTATTTGTACATATTTCATTATAAACCTCATCTGAAATTCTGTCAAATGTTTTTCTTATAGTGAGAAACAAAATGATCTGTTTCTCATTATGATCATTTGGGGGTGTTTAAATAGTGACAGTACAGGAATTTATGTACTAGACATAGTAGACTTTTGGATTTGTACTGTATGAAGCAAAGCAAACTGGAAAACATGATATTTTGAGAAGACTCTGCTCCACTTCTTAAGAAGTGAACCACAGCTGTCCTTATCTGCTCTGTTCTCATTATACTTAAGTTTTCCAGTAGTTCATCTCGTGTCACTCGACATTTCCCAAAGACTATTCATGCCTAGTAATCCAGGCTATAAAAGTATAAACCAGAAGATATAATGATTGAAAGGGCACTGGGCTAAAATAAAAGAACTTAATATGAGCATTAAAATGAGAAATTATATTTGGATAATCCAAGATAGGAAAACAAAATTAGTTTATTTGTTTTTACCTCATGGTAAGTACCCCGACCTAGATACTGTTTTGACCAGGTTAAGCTAGAGATATTGCTCTCAAAAGCAGATCCATCAAATCACCAATTCACCTGAAGGAAGGCATACAGGTCTTCTTGACAATGATCAGCACCCATATGCAGACATATAGGTACAATTGAGCCTTCACAGATAAAGGGAAATGTACAGTTCCACCACCAATAAAATTTATATTTTAAGTGATAAATTATGTGACGGGTAAATTTTGCTTTACGAAAATAATGTAGACCATGGAAGCGACATTTTGCAAGTGCTGGGCAATGAGAGGGTAACCTTGGATGGTAAAAAGGGGGGAATAATAATAGATAGAATGAGCATGCTTAGGGGAGAAATGCAAAGGACACAAAAGGATGGGATGACTTGGGAGAAAAGAGACGAGCTGCTCGACTGAGTGATATGTTCCGAGCTGTCAGTGGAGAGATGGCGTGGAATGACATTAGTAGACAAGTAAGTTTGAGTGGTGTTTTTAAAGGTAGGAAAGATCACAATATGAAGATCAAGTTGGAATTCAAGAGGACAAATTGGGGAAAATATTTGTTTAGGAGGAGGAATAATTTACCAAGGGAGATGTTCAATAAATTTCCAAATTCTTTGCAATTATTTAAGAAAAGACTATGTAAAAAAAAAAACAGATAGGAAATCTGTCACTTGGGTGACTGCCCTAAATACAGATCTTGATTGATTGATTGATTGATTGATTGATTGATTGATTGATTGATTGATTGATTGTAAACAAGAATGCCAATATTGGTTTTACAAAACAGATGTGTTCAGACACAAAATACGACAGGTTACCAGCAGCAAAATAGAAGATCAGAACTCATATCATGACAGATCAAAGAAGAATTTTACAAAGGTTCATTACAGATACGGATAATATGTGGCAATCTTTGATCAGTTACATTTGAGTAGATTTGTGAAATACACATATGAAACGGAAGAGATGTTTCCCAACCAAGTTGTATATGAATGTAAGAAGTAATACATAGGAAAAATACAGGCAAAGACTGTGAACAGGACAAAAAGGGACCCACAATAACCACCAAAGTAAAAGTATCCACAAGGTAAAATAAGATTTATACAGAATCAAGCAATAGTGTAAGAATAGACCTAACTCAAAAACACTGCGCTGTACAATAATTTTAACCAAATTCTAGAAAGCAGTCGATGTTGCACAGATACATTACACCCAAATAGAATGCCAGGTTAACAGTCCATTAAATCAAAATGTTATTTTTACAGTAATGAGATGCAAACAGCCTTGAAGTATGAAAGGTTTTAAAAGTATTGACGGAAGAATATTCATTTACACATTAATTCAAGCAGCATTTCAAGTGAAAGGAATTAGAAATTTACTGCTTCTCATATTGATTATCAGATCGAGTACAATAACTCGAGAACATTTAGTCACACGAATCCGAATTGCACAAATTCTAAGTTTACAGTATCTCATGGTGCGATCATAAAATTCCAACCTGAGTGTGGAAAATAAGTAGAATTTTACACCAGCATAAAACAAAGATAGTCTCTCTCCAATAGTCAAAGTATGTCTCAAATTACGAGGCTGATAGCGCCGACTTATATTGGCAAGTTGGAGAGAGGAAGGGCAGAGGGGAAGTTATGACACACTTCTACTAGCACATGCCGAAGAATATGCTGGAAGTTAGGAGTAGAGTCTAGCACCGATGACGTAGTCTGGTGCACTGCCAGTCTTTCCATACTTGAGGTGGAGTGCGGAGACAAAATGCTCGATGAGGGGGAGGTAAGTCGAATTCGTTACAATTACTAATGCACACAAAATCAAGGTTGAGAGAGGAAAGAAAGATCCTGTTAAGCATTTACAGGCAAACACCAAACAACTTGATAAGCAACCCGCAAAGCCAGCAAACACCACATAAATGGTTGAGAACAAACTGGTAGCTGGAGGCACAAATGGATAGCAAGTTCAGTGATGGCTGCTGATTCTGAGACAAATACTCATTATGGTTTTAGACTAAATTACAAGATTTTGCTTTTAATAACTTTTTTTACTTGTACAATTATTTCTCTGAAATATGAGTTTGATTTTTACAGCTATTAACCTCACCTGTAGGTATTCATCAAATGCTATTTATGTTTTGATCTGATGTAATTTGTTTGTGAATAATAATAATAATAATAATAATCATATGGCCTCACCGTGTGCAAGCATCTTAATTTGATGCCATCTAGGCTGGTTGCACTTCAGTTTTGACGTTCCATTTTACTTTTCCAGATAGCAGAGTAAATCAGTATTCCCTTTGGAGTTTTAATTAATTTTGTTGGGAAGACACCAAATTTGTCACCAGAGATCTTTTAGATGCCGACATCATACAACATGGAGTGTCGAACGGACTTTCTTCCACTCTTCAAAAATCTGACTACTACTGCCGGATTTAAACTTGTGATCCTGGAATCTGGAGGCTGACTCTCTGCCACTGTTACACAGAACTTTCATTTGTTAAAATAGTTGCTTACAGAAACAAGTAGAAGCAAACTAGCCAGAATTTTATCTGCAAATAAGGTTAATTTCATGTGGTTAAGAACTGAAAAATGTTTGAATACATCTGCAGATGAATGAACACTGATTTCCTGCAGGTCAAGAACCACATCTGGTTTGTGATCCAGTAAATGCCCATTAATGCTGTTAAGGATGGAGCTCTATACTTCCCAGGTTCCAAGGCTCCTCTGGCATTCTTGCTTCTGTGGTGACAGTCATACCACCCCTCTACAGCATGTGTTCATATTGTGGTGATCAGCTTTACACTGCTGATACTAGAGGGTGCAACATTTGCTTTGCTTTCTGTTTTATATTAAGTGGTTCATTACAGTACCAGCTACAAATTCATGTGGCACCTGGTTATATTTCCAAGGTCATGCCTTTTTAGTGAAGGTCATAGACATTAAGAAATAAGTTATAATCTTGGTCAGTTGTTTCTGGAAGCATAGTGGTACAGTTCCAGTAATAAACGAAATGAAGTCCACATGTGTAGTTCATTGAAGATTTGCCTACATTCCCTACAGTTGTTCAGGAAACTAAATTCATGCAAAACGTTAATTAATTCATTTTAATGCTAGGCTGACAAATTCAGAATTCATGCATGTGATGAGTGGATGGAGATGATAATCACAGTGTCCCTGATTTGTAATTGTTAACAGCAGATATGAATCATTATCTACAGTGATTGATAATTTTCAAGGAAGGTTAAAAAATAATAATAGAATATGGTGACATTATGTGATACATAAGATGTGAAGTTTTAAAAAAGCTTCCACCAAACCTACTGTGGCTCTGTAACATACCACTAAATTTGCCAAAGTGCTGAAAAATGTTGGAGTGGAAAGGAAACGCTTATTTTAAATTGTGGAAATTTTGCATGTCCATTTTCTTTTTTAATGTGGCCTATCTAAGAAGTAACTTCCGATGGACCATAAAAGGAAACGTGAACATCAGAAGATAATGATAATTATTTCTGTGGATTCAATGATACATTACCTACTTCTCTACATTTATACCACCTTTGTTTAAGCACTTTTAAGTGCTGGTGTCATACAAGTCTGCTGCTAAAGGACTTGAACCATGACATGACCATCATCTGAAGCACAATGTTACTGTCAAAACGTTGTCCAAGAAGAGATGAAAGTTGTTAAGTGTGAGATTTGGGCTAAATGGGAAATGTTCAAAGATGTCCCACCGAAAGAGCCTGTATGTTCCTTGTTTTATGGGGCCACACATTGTTGTGCTAGAACATTATGCCTGCACTCAGCTATCTCATCTCTTGTTCTTTATTGCCCTCCGCAGCTTCCATAATGTGTGGAAATAACTGCGCGTACCTCGCAGTTGGCATGAGGATGTATGAGAGCAGCCTACCTACCTTCACACAGCTCTAACAAATCTGCACCTACAGAACTGCAAACACATCAGACTGTTGCCATATGTTCCTACGTTATCCCTTTGCAGGCTGTCCCACACAGACTACCAACACTGCCTTGCAGCTCTTTTGGAGCTTACATCCTGGATAGTCCTCATATATTGCCTGTTGTTCTCTATTTTTCCCAAAGAAATTAAGATGGTAATTCAATCTGAGACATTCCGGGAGGTTATTTACCAAAATAAAAAAAAGTTATTGGCCCCTGAAAATAACCATGGTCATCATAAAAACTTCTGAGGACCTAATATTAGCAAAAAGATTTGTACCAGTTGCAAGTTTGCGAGGAGTATTTATTGGCAGAACACTTTTAAGCAGTTTCATAAGGTTTGTTTCTGTTCTCTATGTAACTGTTAGTAATTGCCATGTTAGAAATGGCTTTTGAGGATAACTTCTCACTGGCTGAATAATTCAAGTAGAATAAAGCTACAAATATTGAGTCCCACAGAATTTTGAGCATATGCTGACAGACTGATAAAACACCATGCAGTTTAAAGGATTCACAAGAATCTCGTCCTACCTGTAGCTGTTCTGTTCTAAGTTGAAGGTTTTTAACATTGTATGCTTTGTCCAGTTTATAACCCCGTCATATTTAAGTTGGAGTGCCAAGAGTGTTAGACATATTGACATTGAATTTATTCCATATGGTATGTAATTGAGAAACTTAATTTTTAATGTATTTTCTCCTACAAGAATACATTTCTTACAAAATGTCTCAAATCAGGGACCATAACCTGTTCAGACCCAAGACTAAACAAAGTGAAAAATAAATTAATTTACTTTCTCTCAGATTTTGGTACAAAATTCTTAGGAAGTTTATGAACTGTATTTCAGATTTAGCATTGGAAGGGGTATTCATATCATAAGACCATTGTGGTAGACATTGTACATGTGTACCTCAATATACATATATTGAATTACAATATTTTGAGATTTATTATTAACACAGTTTTCAAATGAATGCAGCCATCAAGCAAGAAGGTGTAAGAAAAAATATTAAAATTTCACAATGGCCAGAAGGCTGTAAAATATGAACTTATTAGAAAGCATTTTGTATCTGTCTACCGTATTCATATTTCCTAATATTTCCCTCTACCATGTTCTTGCTCTGGTATAACCTGCCGCTGGCACAGCCATATGTTCTTAGTCGCATTTCACGTAACAAAGCCAGACACGGACAAAATAATTAAGAACTGGAGGTGCACGTTTGTAAATCTGTTGTGTCCCAATAAGACCAAAATTAGGACTAGACAACATGTATGAATTTGTTAAAAAAATGACAAGTCTATCTGCACATGTTACACAAAAAATATAACCTCTGATGACTTTCAGAAAATAACTGTATATACATAACATCTGAACCAAAAGGAATACACTCAATAAATACAAAACATCTGAACCAAAAGGAAATGCACTCAATAACTGTCTTGATATTTACGATAGGTAGAAACTTGGAAGAGTGTGTTGAGAAATCATAAGTCCATCTTGACACTGCTCTGCCATGTGATAAGAGTTTTATGTTTGTTCCTACTATCTCCACATGAATAAGACAGTCTTGAAATGCATGAAGAGTCCCTTATAATGTCCTGACAATACCCTGCTGGGTGAATAGAGTTTAAGTTCTGACCTGATTTCACACAAGTATGACGAAGTCTTGAGAGACATGAAAGGGTCTCTGATAATATCCTAGCAATGTCCTAGCGAAGTCATGTAGGGACATCCCACGGTGCCCGTATTGGTTGTTGCATACTTGGACCTCAGAATTCGCCAACAGGTGGTGGTCTGGTTTCTCTTTGTGATAGGATGCCTTTAAATATAGCTGCAGCAGTGATGTAACCGCTGACTCATGAGCTGAGCTGTCATCGGCTGGATCAGGCTGGTGTGTTCTGGAAGGAATCCATGCCATGCACAGCATTCAAACAGGTACCACAGCAGCATTTGAACGAGTTGTATATGAAGTGAAGAATTTCAATTAACAGTATGTGCTAAAGTACACTATATCAATTGCTCAAAACTTATTTCCTGGCCTGATGCCTCATGCTTTCAGGTGAGTAAATCATTACTGCAAAATTGTACACATATTTTTGTGTGTTTCCAGTCTGAGTGGTTCAGACAGTATTCTGAACTCAAGTAGGTGGGTTCGATCCCGACTCAATCCGGTGGTATACAAATGTGCTCAAATATGTCAGCCTCATGCCAGTAGATTTACCAGAACAAAATTCTAGCACCTTGCAATCTCTGAAAACTGTAAAAGTAGTTAAAAACCAAACCAAACCCCATGGCACTACAGCCCTTGAAGGGCCTTGGCCTACCAAGCGACCGCTGCTCAGCCCGAAGGCCTGCAGATTACGAGGTGTCATGTGGTCAGCACAACGAATCCTCTCGGCCGTTATTCTTGGCTTCCTAGACCATAAAAGTAGTTAGGGAGGCATAAAACCAATAACATTTATTATTATTATTATTATTATTATTATTATTATTATTATTATTATTATTATTATTATTATTATTATTATTATTATTATTTTGCAGGAAAGCTAATTGCAGTATTCTGTGAGAAAGAAATGAGTCCTTGGACTTAAATATATTTACATCAGTCTGTTTTCGGACCGACTTTGCTGTATGGGAGTGAAAGCTGGGTGGACTCAGAATATCTTTTTCATACGTTAGAAGTAACAGACATGAAAGTAGAAAGAATGATTGCTGGTTCAAACAGGTGGGAACAGTGGCAAGAGGGTACTGGAAATGAGAAGATAAAGGCTAAGTTAGGAATGAACTCGATTGATGAAGCCCTATGCATTAACTGACTTTGGTGGTGGTGGTGGTGGTGGTGGTGGGGTCGTGTGCCACGAATGGAGAAGGATAGGTTACCTAGGGCAATAATGGACTGAGCCACGGATGGTAAGAGTTGTAGAGGGAGTCTTCTAGACTGTACAAGGAACGTACAAGCCAGCCAAGAGCTTGAGCCTTTTCTTAGCTTCCCAACAATTACAGTTCCATTTCCAGCACCATTTTGATTTTGATTCTACAGTATTTCTCTCTTCTACCCAGGCAGAATTATTATCGGCACACTTTATCTTGGTGCATTTACACCCTAGTGCTGAATCGGTCGACCTCGGCAATCTTTGAGATTCGTACTGGCAACCTTTGAAACACAAACTATGAATCGCTTAAGCATCGTTGTGCGACATCTGGCGTCCACTTTACGTACTAGTACTGTTGTTGTTTACACAGCAAAGCCAAGCTATAGAATCGAGAAATGTTATATAATGTTATTTTAATGTGTATGTGACACAGTTATTGGCTTAAGATAATAACGGTTTAGAAACATCATATTCTCGATTCAATTCAGATTTCATTTTCATTCAGTTGGCAGCACTACCGAAAAAGGGACAGCTCCCTCCTTACTCCTCACCCCCGTACACAAATGCACCAAGATAAAGTGTGCCAATAATACATCACTCTTGAACATAATTTTCTTGAAAATGTGAGAGTTCTAATATTGTATCTGTATTTTGAATAAAACTATAACATTTTTAGCAATGTGCTGTAAGAATTGTAAGAATTGTCAAGGAACTGTGAGAATAGGCTATATTATTCATGAATTACAATTATATACATAGGCCTATATATTAAAATTAACCAAATTCTACTGTATTTAACATTAAAATATTAAAAAATTGCACCTTAAAGGGTTAAGCTCAGTGAATTGCTACTATAATTGTGTAGAGTGAAGAAATGCACAGATTTATGTTGAAAAAGGTCACCAGTTTACCAGGACTTACTAGTTAAGTGTCTTAATACAGTAATTTATAAATATTCTTTATTCATTTATTGGTGGCAGATTAAATACGTAAGTGGAAGAATTGTCATGCCAGCCTGTAGTGGTCTCTGGCTAGTCTTAGCAACTTTTGGTATTGTAGCTAATACAAAGATAACTAATGCAGTGATTTTTAAGGTTATGTTATACTAATGGAAAGGTTGGTATTAATATTTTACTTATTAGTTATAAATTCCTCTTATTGTTCATAATTTTGCAATTTGTAATTTTCAAGTTCTAATAAATGTGAAAAATAGCTTTGAATGTTGGTTAAAACTGAAGTCCTACATTGTGTTCAGTGTATTGTATTTTGGAATTTTTGTCAGTCTGTTCTGTATGGAATTTGGAACATTTACTGTATTTTGGTTTGTAAACACCAGGTAAGTTTTACATGTCAATGTGCTGGATGTTGCTTGTGAGCTGTATGCTGTTAAAGATTCTTCTCTTCGATGTGGTCTTTTATCCCAGTACTGTGAATTTCTGGCATGTATTTGTCCATATGTCAGTATGATGTATATGTTTCCTCATTCCTGTTTCTGAATATTATGGTTATTCTATTCATTATTTTATGTACGAGGCTTCAGTGGTGGGGTGTTGTATTCGATCCTTACCAGGATTATGTGATCAGCTTGACCTTAATGGCCACCAACGGTCTATATTAACTTAAATTACTGTTACTAATTATTTAAAGGTCTGCCTTGTCAATACAATTTAAAATCTAGTATATTTACTCATCATCATCATCATCATCATCATTTCCCTTTATCCAGCTGTAGCCGGGTAGAGGCAAATATGGTTCCTCTCCACTTTCTTTGGTCTTTCCACCACTCCTCCTCCAACACTGTGTCCCAGTCCAGGTTTCTTTCTATAATGCTGCGTTGGATGGTATCCTTCCATCTCAATCGTGGTCGTCCACGGCCTCTCCTTCCTTGGATTTGCATTTCCATCACCCTTTTTGGCATTCTTTCGTCGCTCATTCGCTTTATGTGCCCAAACCATCTTAGTCGGCTCTTTTCTGTTCTATCATTCATTTTTTCCACTCCAATTTCTTCCCGGATTTTCTCATTCCTTATTTTGTCTCGTCTACTCTTCTGTATCATACTCCTCCAGAATTTCATTTCGGCTGCCTGTATTCGACTCTCATCCTTCTTTGTCATTGTCCAAGTTTCTGCTCCGTAAGTTGTTATGGGTACGTAATACATCTTGTACATAGTATCCTTTGCTTCCATTGGCACATCTTTGTCCCATAACATATTTCTTACACTATGATATTTACTAATACATCAAAATATATAAGTAGGCCTACATGTTTTGAGAATTAATATTCTCTTCTTCAGCTTATGGATTAAAATCACATGCATGTAAAAGACCTTATTTAAAAAATTACGTTCTAACATAAAACTTTCAAAAAACAACAATCGCACACGTGCCACACCATACGTTCACACCCCACTGTGCCTGAAAAGTTGCCTGTTGTACCCATATATGCACTGCATATTATGTCAATTAACGGTTCCATTTTTGTAGAACCGCGCTTCATCTGTAAATAAAATGGTCACTAAAAAGACATGATGAGAGCCCACATGCTGTAGGGTCCATTGACAGAATGCCACCCCTGCTTCGAAATCATGGTGTAAATGCAGATAGTGCAGGAGAAACTGCTGGGTATACAATATCCCCATAACAGATGCCCAGCTGATGTTTGTCTCCTGTAAAATGGCCCGTGTGCTAGTGCAAAGGTTATGTCGGACAGCGTCCAGCACAGCCTATTCATTGTGAGCGGACATCACGGGTTGATTTCGAACAGGCCATGTCCCTCCTAGGGACGCAATAGCCCGCAGACGTCTTTCCACACACCGAAATGTCATGCATGTCGGTTGTCGTCGATCCAGATAGCATTTTGCCTGGTATTCATTGTGTCTAGTTTCTCCATGGATGAGTAACATATCCACATACTCGTCGCTGGAATACATCACGAGACAGTACAGAAACTTTGTGTAGTTTTGTGATTTGCCTTGAAGGAGGAGAGTTCGCGCAGCTACGTACCTACCTGCCATCGTATGTTGTTATCGTTTGAGTAGGGCACACCTTGCTGTACCTGTGGTCTATGAAGCTTGGAACGTATGTCGTGGCTAATCCTCATCTTCGTCCAACCCATCTCAATACCCTATGCCACAATACATATGGCCCATTACAGGTCGAAAGAAACAAATCAGTCTGTGGAAGTCCAAGAGAGTTTCATTTTACTCTGCCATGTAGTAAGCCTAGAGTACAATGAAACGTCATATCATTGGTAAGCAGCCAGATAGCATCAAATTAGAATGCTTGCACATGGGAGCTGAGGCTCTACTATTATTATTTGTGAAAAGTAAAACCATAATTAGGAGCTGCCTGGCCAAATTGGTAAAAACATACTATTAATTCATTGCAATTATTCTAAATGAACAAAGAGTATGCACCTTACAACAGGAGGTGCACACACAGACCAGACAGACCAGGAACATTTGCACACTGCAAGTTAAGCCTTACAATAGCTCACTTAGCAGAGGAGGTGCGGTGGGAGTTGTGATAGTGGATGGTGCTCGAGGGTTAACCTGAATCCCCATTAGGAAGTTGAAAAATTTTGGAAACAAGATTTCCACTTCTGGAGGTGCACATGGCTCGGAAGTTTACTTATCTATTCCAAAAATGAGTACCAGGGTAATTGAGCAAAAGCGGCAGGGTGTAAAACTAACCACTGTACCCCACCAAATGCTGAGGTTATAGACAGTGGAAGCCTTTATTTTCCACTTCCCCCAGGGCCTCATGGCTTGTACGGAGATTAAGAAAAAAAGCCATAATTATAATTATTTTGATGACACATCAGTTTCATTCTATTGACTCAGATATAAACCTAAAAACATCACTATGGGTCTGGATCAAACCACTGGACTTGTCAGTAATGGAAAAGAGAAAGTGCTTTTCCACTTTGAATAGACTAAAAATATTGTAATTAACTGAAGTTCTCCAAGAGACTGACAAAATTTGCTATACTGTTCATCAAAATGGTGGTAGACCTTACCTGGCAGGTGCATGGAGTGAGTTGGCTGAGTGGTATGAATCATATGATTGTAAGCTTGCATTCTGGAGCTGGTTTATTGGATCCCCACCATAGGCAGTCCTGAAGATGGTTTCTTGTGGTTTCCCATTTTCATACCAGACAAATGCCAGTCTGTTCCTTAATTAAGACCACAGTCACTACCTCCCCAATCCTAGCCATTTCACTTGTTGAAAACTTTTGTGTGTGCTAGTATGACATTGAATTACTAATAAACAAAAACCTAGAATATAATTTTCAAATTTGATGCAGAATAGACATAGACTACTTTAAATCAGACTGAAATTTTAGTTTAATTCTTGACACTTGATATTCATGATATTCAGAACTTGATTTCTATCAAGACTGTTTCATACCAATTTCTCTATACACATAGGGTCACTTGTATATAAATCTTTGATGGCTCTTTTTTTAAATTATTCAGTTACACATCCTTTTCTTCTTTAATTACATTTCACAAGTAGTTCAATAGAACAAAACCATGCAGCTGACAACAGATTTTCCCTGGTATTTAACCACATCTTAGGTTCTGTGCCAGGATTTCAGCTTCTGTTTCAGTTGTTGTTTCACTGTTGAAAACTGACTCTTTGTTGAAATGTCGGAGAAGACATCAGGTAAAACGAGTGGGCATGATATCAAAGTGGGATCATCACTGGCTTCTCACAAAGGCAGCTGCAGTTAGGATTCCATGTAAAATTTGAGGTCGCATAACTGTGATGACTATATCAAGTCTCATAAAACTACAAGCTTCCTTGTTTGCATAAGATTATATTGTTGAGACTGCAGTTCACTAATGACAAAATCACACCACAGTAGTGTGGGATGACAGGGGAATATTTAGAAATGTTTCTACACCTTTTGATGGTGGAGAGAGTACATACTACCAAGTCGGAACTTCTTTAATAGTATTATGTTAAGGTTATTTAAAAAAATAAATGTTGTGCAGCAAGACCATACCCACACACCCTCTACCTCATTCCTGAATAAACCCACTAAGTCTAAACTATTATGAAATCAGGCATTTGCTAAATAAAACAGTTGAATTTAACCTGTAAAAACGGTGCCAGTTTAGAATGTTTCTGTATGAATATACTTCACAAATTTGCTGAAATAAATAAATTAAATAGTAATTTTCATGATACTGTATATGCAGTGTTTGTCAATTATTTACTCTCCAGATCAAGTTTTCATTTCTAAAATGATTTGTTTGGGCACTTTATTAGCATTACATAAATACAGAGAACAGAAAGTTTATGGTCTTAATATTGTAAGTGTTGAAATTCTTGTATATTTCAATCGTTATAAGCCTAAAAATAACTATTGTCTCCAGTTTTTGACACATTTGATATCAGTTCATGTGGATCATGTTTGAGATATATTGTAGAGTCCGAAATAGAAATTCTAAGAGCATTTTCCATATCCTATAACAAAGAATTGATTAATTTGTCTCAAACATTTCAGCGTCCCACTAGACTTCATCCCAAATAGCCATTGCATGTTGATTTTTGTAAATGAAAATGAATTATTCTTAAATATTTTGTGGTTATCACTAAAACAAATTATTTTATCACTTAGAAATATCCTCATAATAATTAAATTTGTTAAAACCCTTACCTACGTCAGCCAATTAACAAAAGGCTAATCCCTGACTCAGAGCACAAAACAAAAAACTAATGGTTCACAAAGAGAACCTTGAGCCCAAGAAAAAGCCAGCAGATGTAATACAGATTCAGATGCAGAGTAATTTGAGGAAAAACCCAACAGACGTGGGGTACCTTTTTCCTAGCATACTCATTTGAGTTCTCTCTCTTTTTTTTTCCCCCTGAACTAAAGGGTCATCTTTGCAGCAAATAAATAGACAAATGAAGCAAAGTTAGTAGTCTAAAATCAAAAGTCACAAGTCTCATCATCTCATCTTTTTTGACTAGCTCGCCTGGTGGCCATTATGGTTGTTAGCCAGTTCAAGTTGCCATCAAATAGAAAGACCTGCACCAGGTGAGCCCAACATGTCCTCGGGCAGTCCCGCCATTAAAGCTATACGCTGAATAATGAATAATAATAATAATAATAATAATAATAATCTTTTTGACTGCCAGTTAACTTATTAATTGTTAGCAATGATAGATTGATTGTGAACTCATGAGTTACTTATTCTGACATAACAGCACATCTGCAAGTGTTAAGAAATGACAATAATAAAATATTTGGGGCCGATGACCTTCGATGTTAGGCCCCTTAAAACAACAAGCATCATCATCATCATCATCATCATCATCAATAAAATATTTTTTGAGTTTAGTGTTATAGTGTTATCGTTTAAAATCATTTTTTCCCTGCACTCCAATAAACAGATTTTATGCAGCAATTTACTCGTGGAAGTAGACGTAATCATATAGTTAATTTGCAGTATAATAATATTTAGACATTTATTTATGTGCACTATTTCTGAAATATTAACCCTTTCTTACCAAAGTTGTATTATACATGCAAAAATTATAATTCTTTCCCATTTAAAAAGTATGTATTAGGGAATATATTTGTACTCGCATCTGATAAGTGCTATGAACAAAGTATTTCTTATTCATAAAGTATTTCTTGCAAGATTATGTCAAAAGGTAACATTTGGCACTTAAGTCTAAAAAAAAAAAGCCCCAGCTGCGAGAAGATTTGTTTCAAAATCATACCAAACCTGTAAATATTTTAAATAATCTTAGTGAAAAGAATTTTGGTTACCTCCATTTTTAAACAATTACAGAACTTCTTGTCTTGCACTGTACGCATGTGGGATAGTGTGCATCACCCTTCTGACTGCTATGAATTTACCTTTCCAGAGCGAGTTAGAGTTGCGCAGCTGTGAGCTTGCATTCGGGAGACAGTGGGTTCGAATCCTTCTGTTGGCATCCCTGAAAATGGTTTCCCATGTTTTATCATTTTCACACGAGGCAAATGCTGAGGCTGTACCTTAATTAAGGCAATGGCTGCTTCCTTCCAACTCCTAGCCCTTTCCTATCTCATCATTGCCATAACACCTATCTGTGTCATTGTGATGTAAAGCAAATTGTATTGAATTTACATTTCCATTTTACCAGTTGAGTTGTGAAGTATACCATTCAAAAGGTTTGAATTTTTTGTTTGATAAAATCTATTTAATCCCAGTCTAGAAAGCCAAGAATAATGGCCGAGAGGATCCGTCGTGCTGACCACATGACACCTCGTAATCTGTAGGCCTTCGGGCTGAGCAGCAGTCGCTTGGTAGGCCATGGTCCTTCGGGGCTGTTGAGCCATGGGGATTTTTAAAATCTATTTAATAACCAAAAATATAGTGTATTTATTTGCTATAATAGGTTTTGTTTTTAGGAGACATTCTCCCGAAAAAGTCCTAAATACCCCCCTCCCCCAAAGAAATCCTGTGTTCAACGTTCTTGTGCAAGTGTGATATTCATGAACATTACGCTGTGTTTCATTATAGAAACACAAATATTTTACATGAGAAATAAACTGGACATTTATCTTCCACTGAGGATTTTTGGAAGGTTCATTATCCCTATAATGCATTCTCTGGATCTGTTGGCTGTTCAGGTAATAAAAGGGGATGTACACTTGCTAAACAATGAAAACCTGTCCAGCATTTTGTTGTTTTAGCAAGCTATTGTGGATTTTTTTTTTTTTGCAAGTTGCTTTACGTTGCACCAACACAGATAGGTCTTATGGCGACAATGGGACAGGAAAGGGGTACGAATGGGAAATAAGTGGCTGTGGCCTTAATTAAGGTACAACCCCAGCATTTGCCTGGTGTAAAAATGGGAAACCACAGAAAACCATCTTCAGGGCTGCCAACAGTGGGGTTCGAACCCTCTTTCTTCCGAATACTGGGTACTGGCCACACTTACACGACTGCAGCTATTGAGCTCGGTATTGTGGAAATTTGTTCTGTATTTCATTTCAGAAGTGATTATAAATATAAAAAGGAAAAGGCAAATTGCTGTTTTATTACATATGTTAACTTGAATCCTGTCTACCATAGAAATTATTCCTCACCCTGGAAGTAAATTCAGTAGAGATAGGTTTTATTGTACTTCTGTTTCGTAGAATATTATCACTGTACTAACATTATGAAAAGGATAGTGGTCCTGGTTCTGCTTCTTTACAGCGAGCATTGTCAACCAGAGTATTTACAATGCATGATGTTCACAGAAATCCCACTTTCTTCTTCTGACTGTTGTTCATATCTGTTCTCCTTAAGGATATTACATCACTGAGCTATCAAGAAAGTTCTTCAAATCTTAACTTTCAGTTCATAAGTTATGAATTTCATTATGCTCCGTATTGACAATTGATCACTATCAAAGAGTAGAATTGAATAGGTGGACCTTTCTCTACCCTTTGATAATTAACTTTCAGTATTAATTTTGTGATGATTTAGTCAAGGGGTAAAGGCAGTGGGATTATAGGTTATAATTCCTGTACGTATATAGCGTATGTATATATATATATATATATGAATAGTTAAAAAAGAAAACTTTATTACATTTATATATTTTAATGAATTGCACTTAAAACCTGATATTTCTAGCCATTTTAGTCAGCCATTGCCATAACAGGTGGTTTAATCAGTTTTAAATTTAGTGGATACCAAAACACTTTAGGGTTAGGATTATTATTATTATTATTATTATTATTATTATTATTATTATTATTATTATTATTATTATTTTTATATTTTTTTTTTCACTACCCTTCATTAACTTATGGAAGCACCTAGAAATGGTTGTGAGAGTAGAGTGATATTGTCAGCAGCTTGTTGCCAAGATGGTATTGGTTCGAATAGCAGTGAATGTATATGTGATCTTTGAAATGAAAAGTCATGTCGCTCCAGTTCAAATTCAGTATAAAACTGGAGATCCTGTGACTGTCAATAATGATCTGTATCTAGGGCAGTCGCCCAGGTGGCAGATTCCCTATTTGTTGTTTTCCTAGCCTTTTCTTAAATGATTTCAATGACATTGGAAATTTATTGAACAACTCCCATGGTAAGTTATTCCAGTCCCTAACTCCCCTCCTTATAAATGAATATTTGCCCCAATTGTCCTCTTGTATTCCAACTTTATCTTCATATTGTGATCTTTCCTACTTTTAAAGACACCACTCAAACTTATTCGTCTACTAATGTCATTCCACACCATTTCTCCGCTGACAGCTCGGAACATACCACTCACAAGTGACTAATCTCATTTTTTTCTTATTGAAGATACAATAAGTAAAATTCTTTCAAGAATAAAATTAATGTGTCCACCTATTCAATACAATTATATTTTGGAGTGATTAAATCCTACATGAATTATAAACACTAGTCGAATGTCTTAATAGATTTAAGACTTGACCTTAAGATTAGTATTAGGCTGAAGATGCCCAAAACTAGGGTGAAACATGTTCCTAACTAGTGTTTATAATTCGTGTAGGATTTAATCACTACAGAATATAATTGTATTGAATAGGTGGACACATAAATTTTATTCTTGAAATAATTTTACATACCACTCAGTCGAGCAGCTCATCTCCTTTCTCCCAGTTCTTCGCAGCCCAAACTTTGCAACATTTTTGTAATGCTACCCCTTTGTTGGAAATCACCCAGAACAAATCAAGCTGCATCAGCAAACACATGAAATTGTAAGCTTGCAGTTATTGTTAATAGTATGAAATTCACCGAGCTCGATAGCTGCAGTCGCTTAAGTGTGGCCAGTATCCAGTATTCGGGAGATAGTAGGTTCGAACCCCACTGTCGGCAGCCCTGAAAATGGTTTTCCGTGGTTTCCCATTTTCACACCAGGCAAATGCTGGGGCTGTACCTTAATTAAGGCCACGGCCGATTCCTTCCCACCCCTAGCCCTTTCCTGTCCCATCATCGCCGTAAGACCTATCTGTGTCGGTGCGACGTAAAACAACTAGCAAAACAAAAAAAGGTATGAAATTCAGAACAGTCACCTCTTCAAATTTATTAGTTGGATGATAAATTTAAGAAACTGCCGTATTAGGATCAATCACTTACTGTTTTCTATACTGGCATATCCGTTGAAATTTAAGTCTAATTTAATGTCCTGAGCAGAATAGTCTGCAGACTTTAAAAGAAGTCTCTTAAATTTTTTTAAAATTTAAAGGGTAGTTTTCATTTAAATTGAATAGGTAATTGTCAGAAACCACACTTCGAAATTACCATCTGCAGAGATGCCAACTACTAGATTGTCCATAGTTTCTATGATTTTCTCACTTACACTGTGGCAATACAGAAGTGGGGCTGATGATTATGGATTTCACAAAATCGAAATGCTATTTTAAAAATTAATTTCGTCCATGAACATTTAAAGAAAAAAGATTCATAAAGAGAAGACTCGCTTTTAGAAAACAGTTAAAAAGTAATAGTGACATTTGTCTACAAACTTCTTTTTTCAATTTGTTTTATGTTGCACTGACACAGATAGGTCTTATAGCGACGATGGAATAGGAAAGGCCTAGGACAGGGATGGCGAACCTATGCCACGCGTGTCACTAGGTGACACGCGAACACGAATTCAGTGGTTCGCCACATGAACATAGTAATGTTTTAATATATGTCTTGTACCACAGACAATACATATCTTTTAGTGTTTCACGTGTAAGAAATAAATATCGAAAATCTAAATACTAGTTCCATCCGGACGTGCAATATGGCAACAGAATGAAACGAATGCCAGCCAGATGAACTACTATCAAGGACAGAATAATAAGAATGAGTGAAGAAGTTTCGGAGCAGTTGAAAACTAATTTGGATAACTCCCAGATGTATGCAGTATGTTTTGATGAAAGCATGGATGTGACCTTACAAGCAAGGATAGTTGTTTTTTATTTCCTTGCGGAAATGTGATGAGGTAGAAATGAAATTGTTGAGTATATTAGTACTTTTGATCCTTACATCTAATAATATTTATCTTTTTACAATTTGTTTTACGTCGCACTGACACAGATATAGGTCTCACGGTGACGATGGGATAGGAAAGGCTTACGAGTGGGAAGGAAACCGTCGTGGCCTTAATTGAGATACAGTCCCAGCATTTGCCTGGTGTGAAAATGGGAAACCACGGAAAACCATCTTCGGGGCTGCCGACAGTGGGGCTTGAACCAACTCACCCGGTGATAATATTTAATGACGAAGTGTGTTACAGTGGGAGCTTATTATTTATTTATATACAAATAATAATAGGTGTTCTGAAAACTCACATAATTAAAAAAGTATTTTTTGCAGTATTTGCGAAATACAACCACGGAACATGCAACCAAAATGTATTTACAAGATATATAAATAAATAAACAAATAAATAAATAAATAAATTAATTAATTAATTAAATAATAACATATATTGCAACATTATTGGGAATTTGGGAAGGAAGTCGTGGGGGGTTGTAGGTTGTAGCCTTTCCTTAAAGGAAAATAATAAGTGGCACAGTCAACAGTTGAGAATAATAAACCAGACTTAAAATGGCACACTTGTAGGAAAAGGTTCGCCATCCTTGGCCTAGGAAGTGGCTGTGGCCTTAATTAAGGTACAGCCCCAGCATTTGTTGGTGTGAAAACGGGAAACCACTGAAAACCACCTTCGGGGCTGCCGACTGTGGTGTTCGAACCCACTACCTCCTGGATGCAAGTTCACAGCTGCGATCCCTTAACTGCACAGCCAACTCGCCGTGTTCTACAAACTTTAACACATTTAGCTTTAACATTCTTAGTGAATGCCGATTCCCAGCATATGTGTTCAGTTTCTGTTCTATTACCTCTGATTTAGTAATGAGTTGTCTGTGCTGATTAACACTTCTGTTGCCTGCTTTCGTTGCAAATTTATGTCGTATTTTGCAAACATTTATTCCAATGAAGTGAAGAGTGACATAAAATAACATAGCAAGGTGTGTAAGAGTAAAAACAATGAAGAGATGAGTGACTGTGGACAATAATGATCTGCAAAGAATCTGTATTCTCGAAAGTAGAACACGGAGCCTAGGAGCATTGAAATTTTACTGAGGCATGTGTTTTGTGAATCACATGTGTGAATTTTCAGCTGAACATGGAGTAGCAGATGATTACCCATGCCATGTCTTACTTACTTGACTTATTTCCTGTTGCTCCCTCTGGAGCATAGGGCCTTGGCGAAATTTCTCCACACAATATGGTTCCTGGCCATTTTCTTAACTTCACTCCAGGTCTTGTCAACCTCTGCGATTTCCTTTTCGATCGTCCTCTTCCAGGTCTTCTTGGGCCGAACTTGCTTTCTGGTGTCTTGAGGGTTCCTGTCCAGCATCGCCCTCTCAACAGCTCCATCCAGCTTCATTAATGTGTATCCAATCCAACGCCATTTCCTCTCCTTGATCTGGATGTCAATCGGCTGCTGACTGGTCATGGTCCAAAGATCTTCATTTGAGATTATGTCTGGCCACCTCACATTTGTTATGCGACGCAGGCATCTATTAATGAACACCTGCAACTGTTTATTGATCTGTTTTGTAACTTTCCATGTTTCATAGCCGTATAGAAGAATGGACTTTACATTGCTGTTGAAAAGGTGAAGCTTAGTCTTCCTGGAGATGTTTCTAATCTTTCACATGGGGTAGAGCTGGACAAACACACCATTTGCCTTCTGGATATGCCTTCAGACATCTTCCTCTGCTCCCCCATCCGTTGTAACTCTACTTCCAAGGTAGAGGAAGGATTCAACTCGCTCAATTTCCTTCCCATTTACTGTCAAGCTGGTCATGACATCTGAATTAATCCTCATCTCTTTAGTCTTGTTTGTGTTGATCACGAGACCTGCACGTTCCACTTCCTTCTGCAACCTACGCAGTTTGTCTTCTATGTCCCGGTACCGCTGTGCCATAAGGCTAATGTCGTCTGTGAAGTTAAAATCTTCAAGCCTGTCGCTCATCCTCCTTTGAACATCCCCTTCCATCCTCCCATTACCCTCTTCATCACACTATCTAGCACCAGCAGGAGCAGAGTTAAAAAAAGAACACACCCCTGTCTCATTCCAGACTTGACATTTGTATCTTTTCCGTTAGATTCCCTTTATGAAGAACCTGACACTCGTACCCCTCATACACCTATTTTATGATCTTGATGATCTTTGATGGAATTCTGAATTCATCGAGGGTCTTCCACATGATTCTTTGATTTACAGAATCAAAGGCTTTCTCGAAGTCCATGAATGCGAGGTAGAGGATATTCTGCCATTCCACACTCTGCTCTATGATGATTCGGAGTGCATTGATGAGATCCACACAGCTGCAATGTTGCCAAAATTCCACCTGTACTTTTCGAAGCCTTCTTTTTACTGAATCCTTTATGCGATTCAGGAAGACTCGCGACAGCTCTTTGCTTGGTATGGAGAGCAAGGTGATACCCTTCCAGTTGTTGCAGTTTGTTGTATCCCCTCTTTGCTTGGTATGGAGAGCAAGGTGATACCCTTCCAGTTGTTGCAGTTTGTTGTATCCCCTTTTTTCAGTAACTTGACTATCAGCCCCTCTTCCAGTCAGTCAGTATTTTCTCCTCTTTCCATATCTTCTCCAGCAGCGGCTGCAGCAATCTGATTGTAGTATCAAAGTCTGCTTTCAGTTCCGGTACTTCTCTTTACAAAGGAGATAGGACATCTGCTTCAACACTGTCCGTATCTCACCCTGGGCTGGAGAGTCAAGGCTGATGCCTGGATCACTTTCTGCTTCTTCTGCTTCTTTTTCATCTTCTCCTTGCTGCTCATTTTCCAGTCCCACATCTCTATTAAAAACATCTACTCAGATGTTGTTCACACGTAGTGAGGATCTCGCCTGTCTTACTCTTCACAGGCCTAGTTTTATTAAAACCTTTCTTCGAAAGCATCTTTGTGATGCCATAAAGCTCCTTTATATCCCCCTTTTTTGCCGCTTGTTCTGCTTTCTTTGCCTGCTCATCAATCCACTTCCTGTGATCCTTTCATACACCCCTCTTTACTTCCATATCTGCTATTGAATACTCAGCTTGTGTTTGAGAATTCTGCTGTCATGCAGGTATTTAGCTTGACCTTTATCTCCTTTCTGTAATTTATCTTGTCCCAGGTCTGATCAGATATCCATTCTTTCCGCAGGTAGTTTTTGTACCCGAGCTGCTTCTCACTTGTTTCCACAAAGATGTTCTTTGCCTCACTCCATACAGTCTCCACATCCTTCTCTATCTCAGAATCCAGCATCTGGAATCTGTTGCTAACTTCCAGTTGAAATTGTTCCAACGTCTGCTGATTCATTAGCTTACCAACATCAAACTTCTTGTGCTGAGTGTTGAACTTTTGGTGGAATGCCACGATCTTTATACAGAAGTTGGCGACAACAAGATGATGGTCACTGCCAATGTCCACTCCTGTCTTGTTCCTAACATCTTCCAACCTACTTCTGAACCTCCTGCTCACCACAGTGTGATCAGTTTGGTTTTCCTTGACTTGATCAGGAGACAACCATGTGACCTTGTGACACCTATCACCATGTATTGGCTGGCGCAATATTCCGTAAACTTTTCCCCATTTTCATTCATCTCGCCAAGACCGTGTATACCAATGATGTGCTCCAATCCTTCATTTTTTGAGCCAACCTTTGCGTTGAAGTCTCCCATAACTATGAGAATATCCTTCTTAATTTTTTTCATTGTGGCATCTTGCAACTTTCCAACTCCAATTGTTCTGTAGTTGCATAGCATTGGATAATGGTTACATTCCTGATCTTGGTCTTGAACCTAGCAGTCAGTAGCCTACTAGAAATCGGCTTCCACTCCATAAGACTTCTCATTGCATTTCTACTGAGCAGCAACCCCACTCCATCCCTGTGCTCTTCATCCTCACCACCAGAATATAGAAATGTAATTCCATCTGTTGTCTGTATCTCGCCAAATCCTGGCCACCTCACCTCACTCTCACAGAATGTCCAGCCCGTATTTCTTCATTTCCTATGTCACTTGTTTCAGTCTACTTTTCTCCCTCAAGGTCATCCCATTCCATTCCAGAAACCAATTTTTGTTATCCTCTTCATGCCAAAGGTCATCATCAGGTTATCCGTCTGGTTTTGTAATTTTGCTTCAGTTTTTGTAATCAGATTATTTAAGAAGAGCGAGTTATTAACCCACTGCTTCTGAGTGCCTTGACAGGGCTGCCATCTTAAGCCTGAGGCACCAACAAAATTTTCTGTTGGGGTTTTCTTCCATTAGCCTTTGAAGTTTCCACTTCCACTGTAAGGCAATAGTTCCTGTTCTGTTTATCCAGAATGGGAGGGTTTCCCCTTCTGCCAGTTCCACTGTTCCGAAGTCCCTTCTCCGACTTCACTGCCGTTGAGGTCTTCACCGTAACCCTGGCAAGGGACCCTTATGTGGGACTACCAGCCAGGTCAGCTGGACCAAGGTTTTTTTAAAGAGGTGTTACTCCTCTCCTCCTTTGTCCTGACTTGTGACAGACAGAGCCTGGCTTCCCAAACATTGGGCCCAGGTTGGTGGGGTAATAATAATAATAATAATAATAATAATAATAATAATAATAATATTCCCCATTTTCATTCATCTCGCCAAGACCGTGTATACCAATGATGTGCTCCAATCCTTCATTTTTTGAGCCAACCTTTGCGTTGAAGTCTCCCATAACTATGAGAATATCCTTCTTAATTTTTTCATTGTGGCATCTAATAATATTAATTATATTAATTTTATTCTTCTTCTTATTATTATTATTATTTTGTGTGGCTATTTCTAGCCAAGTGAAACCCTTGTATGGCAGACCCTCCGATGTGGGTGGGCGCCATCTGTCATGTGTAGGTAACTGCATGTTATTGTGTTGGAGGATAGTGTTATGTGTGGTGTGTTAGTTGCAGGGATGTTGGGGACAGCACAAACACCAGCCCCCGAGCCATTGGAATTAACCAATGAAGGTTAAAATCCCCAACTCGGATGGGAATCAAACCCGGGACCTTCTGGACCAAAGGCCAACACGCTAACCACTTAGCCATGGAGCGGGTCAAAGTAAACTCGTGTCCTCATCCCGAGGTGGTGCAGCTCTTTTCAGTCACACCTCCAATGGAGGGGAGCTGCATGTACCATTTCAAACACATACCAGCCCTCCTGCCATTCTTAAATTTCTGGCAGTACAGGGAATCGAACTCGGGCCCCCCAGGGCGGCAGCTAATAACACTAACCGCTACGCTATGGAGGGGGACAAGTTAATGGGGTTACCCATGCCATGTGAAATCTAAAAAAAAAAAAATTAAGTGTGTGGATGCATCGAAGGGCAATGCAAGACACTACAAAAAGTGACGATAATAGTGTTGCACAGGCTGAATATTATTTTTCACATTTCTTGGCTCAACACAACCTTCCTTTATCTGTAGCAGACACTGCCAATGTGGACAACCACTTTGTAGGTTGGCATCTCTGCATCTGTATTATATACAAGTAGAAGTCCAAAATATGAAATATCTTCCTGTTATTCATCTTGCGCGCCTCCTTTCATTCCAGTGTTCCCTCTTCGTAGCCTCTGCCTGAAGTGTAAATAATATTTAAATCTATGAATACATTGCTTAAATGATGGAAATTTCTCTTTTTGTGTTCACTCCTACACTCTCATGAAATTATTCACTGTCATTTTTTATATCAGAAAACAGTAGTAATGTGATATATATTGAAAATGCATTGTTTCAAATGAGAATGAATCAAATTGAATTGAGTGCTTTGTTTTTTATTTCAGCGTCCATCTTCACCTGGTGGTGTGTTTGAAGACCCATCTCCTTGGGAAAGAGTGTCACTAAGGCAGCGTAATGTGAGTGTCTTGCGTCAAGTTGGAGATCAATATGTTAAGATGACTAAAGGAGCTGATTCAGTTGCACGCAGCACACCCAATTTGACCGATTTGGATGGTTTGAGCACAGGTGGGTCTGGTGGTACATACAGCTGCCTTGGAGCCTGGCCATCGACCGGTTACATAAGTATGCCGAGCAGTGAAGAAGTGGGAGTTAGAAGTGGTGGGGAGGGACTGTACTGTAAAGTAGGTCTGGAACCCTTGCCAGCTCAAAGAACCCTTTCATCATCACAAGAGCAAACCCAGGTACTACCAGTGAAAGGCTATGTGATGCTCTCCAGTTCTACAGATTCACCTCCCTCAGGTTCGAACTCCCTAGTACAGCAGCCCATGTCGGTGACTCAGCTTCAGCCACATGGATATGTTTCTCACAATCTACCTTGGTCAAGCCCGCTTGGATCACCAAAACAAAGTCCAAGTGGTAAAAGCTATGTTATGGCAGGCGAGCTGGATGATGCTTTATCGAAAAAAAGCATTGCATCTCCCCCTCTTTTGATTGAGGTAGAGGATTCTGGTGATGATATTCTTGATCTAGAACCAGTTGGAGAGGCTCGAACCCCCGATTCATACTCTCGTTTTGCTCTCCGTCCCCTTAACGTCGGTGAAAGGACTACTAATGCAGAACGTATGGTTTCAAAACCAGGTTCTGATTTTATTAACCCTTCAAGTGGTGGGACTAGTCCACCAGAAACAGTAGATCTTGATGCAGCCGGTATGGGAAGTCCTGGACACAGAACAACGGGAGCTACTGGAGGCTATGTTCCTCATAGGCACTTCGAGAAGAGGGATAACGAACCTTTTGGTTCTCCTGTATTCTCAGACCATAGAGATGAGTCCTATTCTTTAGTGTCTGTGAGCAGCAGTGATACAAATGTGAAATCACCCACGGAGTGAACTATAGACTTAATTTCATTGACGTACAAATTTTTAAGACCATGGTACAGGTGGCTAGGATGCAATTACCATGGTAATGAATTTTATGAATATCTGATATGGTCTGCGATTATCTGAGTTATTTATTTTGTTCTGAAGTTAAAGGAAAAATATCTCTTACCATAGTAAATGCTTCAATAACTGTACTTATTCTGTCAAGACAATGAGCAGTGCTCATCTGTGAAGGTTGTCTTCATTCAGGTCAAATATGTGCCTGTTGATGTAAATTTAGTTAATTTGATCATTGCAAGAACAAAGAAACTGTTTGTTCATTGCGTTTGTACTTAACAGGCACAAGAGAAAATATACGTTTCAGCTGGGTGATGATCTGCTGGTAAACATTGACCTCCAGTCAGCAAGTTTAAAACACAATATTCTGGCTCCCCATGTGTTCTCTTAAAAGTCCATCTCATCAGTAGAAGGCTAAAGTTAAACTTAAATTTCCTTCCTGGATTTTTTGTTATTGTTTTTCTGTAGTAGGAGCCTGCCAGCATTACAAGTTTTTCAAATAATAACAATCTCTGAAATAATCTGGTTGTGTTATGTAAGTGTGATGAAATAGCTGTTCATTGTGCATGCAGTTTTGTTCATGTATTTGGCAGATGTATGGTTTGTTGTAAATTTACTAAATGTTGTGTAATCGAGTTGTTCATTCACTGTTTAAATTAACGATGAGAAGGATTAAGGAAACATAGTGGAAATGTTCAGGCTGTATTAAATTTTCAGTTCCCAGTAGGGATTATAATGTTCCTTTTATGCTTCTCAGTATCAGTTTATCATGAATGTAATTTCCTTTTTAAATGTATTTTCATTGTGGTAAGCTGTGTTAAGTGTACCTGAAATAATGCAATGCACTAGAGGTGTTTTGCTAGAAAGCAGCTAGCTGGCTATTGCATGAATGTTACTATTATTGGCTTACAATATGAACTCTTCATATTAATGTGAATATTATTGTTCATTAAAATGATGTGCCATTGACAATTCCTAAGAAACCTCAGTAACAGCAATTATTACCAGAAAGGAAGCTCAAGTGAAATGAAGTGTGAAGTGATGTGAAGTGAAGTGAAATAAGGTTTACATTTTTGTTGTTGTTGTTGTTCTTATTCTTCACATTCTTCCTCTCCTAGCTTCATAATAGAAAAGTCCATAGGTTCTTTCATTTGAATAAATCAAATAATTGGTGGGAAAAAAAGTATTCAAAACTGAACGTTTATAAGTGTCATTGTTGTGTATCTTTCTGTACAAATATTCAGCCATATTTGTTATAATTGTAATGATTTTAATTAATTGAATCATTGTATATATTGATTCTATTCTAGATCTAAAATGTTCCGTAATAGAAAAGTTCATAGGTTCTTTCATTTGAAAATGTCAAATAATTGGTGGAAAAAACAAAACTGAACGTTTATAAGTGTCATTGTTGTGTATCTTTCTGTACAAATATTTAGTCATATTTGTTATAATTGTGATGATTTTAATTAATTGATTATTGATGTACATATTGATTCTGTTCTAGATCTAAAGTGGATATGATGTTTAAAGATATTTTCTGGTGTTGGAAAAACATTTCAGAGCCCAGTGTTCAAAAAAGTGGATATGAGTTTGTTGAATGAATGAGACATCTTCCAATATGTTACTGAATGTGTATGTATATTTTATGTAAATTAAAGTTATCTGAGGATTTCTCAGATAAAATCAATCTTTTAAATGTTTATTTTAATACCTACCTATGGTACAAAGTTCACAATGTTGCAAATTTTGGACCAGCTCATTATATATACTTCCTCAGAAAGGTCAGTAGAATATTATTAACTTTATAGAATTCCTTCTGAAAGCCAGGCTGGGTATATGATTGAGTGCTGGCTGCACAGGTACGATTCTGGTGCAGTGTAGTGGTACTTAAAGGTGCTCAAGTATGTCAGCCTCATGCCAATAGATTTACCAGCACATAAAAGAACTCCTGAGGGTCTATGTTCTGGCACCACAGCATCTCCATAAACTGTAAGAGTAATTACTGCATCATAAAACCAATAACATTATTATTACACAGTGCAGTCCATCACCGTATTACCTCCTGACACGCAGCCAACATGGTGCTACAGACATTTGCTGCAGTTATTGGTAAAGATGGCGTCAAGCGATTCCTTCCTCCGTTTGCAAACTTTTTGGGACTGTTGCAACTGTAGGCCTGCAAGTTGTGTGATCAGAAATATAGGCATCTTGAGAGAATGCCCTTACGCTGCAGTAGATGTCGAACTGAGTGTGTGTCTGGAAGCTGACTGTTAGTCAACACTTCGAAATCATTCAGCGAGTGTGTACAATGAACCTGTATATGTAATATCCATGAGCACAAGTTATCCATCGTCTAGTTTGTGGATCTGATGGGGTCATTGTGATCTATGGCATTGGTTATTTCATCCCTTCTTGACCTGCCAGTTCAATATTTTGCACCACTGTGGTCTCATTCCGTCCAATATAAATGCCAATATCTTGCAAGAAAAATCTCCTGTCTCATTATATTGTAATTCTCTCACATTGGAAGTCCAAAGCTTGCAGATATGACTGCAGTATTTCTTGACGGGTCACACTTAAACCATCTGTGCTCACAAAGAGTAGGGGAATACTCTTTCACTATTTATAACAATAGCTTTCTCTCATCCTTTCTAATACTGCTTCCCAGAGGTCTGAATGGTGCACGTGATATGCAGATGTGCTTTGCAGATGGTCATGTCATTTTCCTTGCATGCACATGTTGGACCGATTAGGTGAGTCTGTCCTGATTTTGCAGTTTGATGACCAGCGATGTATACAGTACATGCATTTCCTCAACCATTACTGATGAGCCTAAGATAACTACAAGAGCATCATTATGAGTAGGGTAAAGATCTACTGATGACCTTCTTGGACTTTGAGGAAGCATATGATCGTGTGTGCAGAAACAAGGTATGGGAAGCCTTACAGAAAAAAAGGTGTCGAGAAGCAGACAATAGAAAAAGTGAGGGAAATGTACCATGTGAGTGTCAGTTGTGTGAAAGTAGAAGAGAGAACAGACTGGTTTGAGCAAAAAAGTGGATTAAGACAAGGAAGTGCTCTGTCACCTTTGCTCTTCATTGTAGTAATGAACGAGCTAATGACAAAAGTGTCAAGAAAAATTGGAGAAAGAAAAATGAAAGTGATGATGTTTGCAGATGACTTGTTAGTCTGGGGAGAAACAGAAGAGGATATCCAGGAACAGTTAGATGCATGGGCAGAAGAGGTGGAACAATATGGAATGAAATTTAATGCCAAATAGAGTGAGATAGTGATCACAACTAGAAATAAGGAGAGACCTACAAAAGGGATAATGCTTGGAGGGGAATAGCTTAGGAAGGTAGAGAGTTTCAAGTACCTGGGAGGTATCATAGAGGAAAGTGGAAGAAATGATGAAATAATCGAGCATGGAAGGCAAGTAGGAGCATTCCTGAAAAGTGTCGGAAGCCTGGTTTGGAGCAAAGGTGTCCTTCAGAGAAGCAAAAGAGTGGTATAGAGGATCACAATGTTAAAATTTGCTTGAAAGTTCCACCTTTTCAATACAATATGTGTTGTACAAGATTGTTATTTACAGCTAATTTTATTTGAGGTACCGGTTTTGACACCTGTATACGGTGTCATCATCAGCCTAAAATTGTAATCAAGCAAAAGAACATACTAAATTGCCTTTACAATGTACATAAATGACACAACACATGTTACAGAATTACATACTAAAGTTAAAATAATATGAAATATGTGGCACTTATTTTCTTTACAACATGTTATGGCATAATAGTCTTATATGGTTTTTGTGCTATTAAGATCGCTGGTAATGAAAACTAAGGTGTGATTAAATATAGGTTAAAGTCTGATGTACAAATTAAAATCTTGATGAAAGTGTTAAAATAGTGTTCTTCTAGTGAACGTGAGGAAGAACAGTTGTTGTTGTTAACCCGCCATCGGTAGCGTTGCCCTCACGCGAGAAGTAGCGTGTACAGGCGCTCCCTAACATCAGCTTGGTATATGATTTAGTTCTTATATGGGCTCTTCTCGGCAGTTTGAATAAATTATACTAGTCTTTGGTTATTTAGTATATATCTAGGTATATATATATATACTTACATATTTGTATATATCCACAACTGTTTATTGCCTAAATATTTTCTTCTACAATTTTGACTCGTACATTGTTTTTGTTCTTTTAGAAGGTAATTATAATTTTGTTTCATCAGACTGGTTTTATTTTAGCCCTTTATATTTATATAAATCTGCATTACTATTACTAAATATTATGAAAAGGAACAAAAACCTTGGCATTACAATGCATATTACAGTACAAAACAAATTTGATCATGATTTGTAAACCTCATTTTTTTCTATCATTTTCCTGTTCACTCATTTCTTTCAATTTCTTGCCGAAAACATTCACTGCATACTACTTTTGTTAGTCCAGTGTGCTCTTTGCATATTGAGCGTCTGTACGCATTAGAGTGAGCTCACGTAAATCAGTTTTTTCGGACTGGGCAGTGGGCACACCTTGGTTCCTGCTCGGGAACGTCTAAAAAAATATAAATACCCTAGTTTTTTGGTAATGATTATAAACAAGTTTTATAAAGTGTTCAATTAGATTTTTATAAAAATAGAGAAGTGATAACTTTTAGCAATAATTACTTGGGGCTGCTGTTGTCGCATTTCTGACGGGAAGTTCTTGGCCAAGGATATTTTCGTTGGAATTTCTGAGACCAAATGACAGAACATTGACCAAAGCATGTCTCAACAGATGTGGCTTTACGATTTCCAGGGAAAGTTTGTGATGTATTTTCTTCGCGGAATCTGATCTCCTGTATTAGAGAGATAAATAATCTGGGCATTGATAGTAGACGGATACAAAAAGCCACAGAAGACTACCAGAAGCCATCTATTGTTTATCCTCTTCAAGCTGTAGTCTTTTTTTATCCCTGTCAACAACATCAACTCCTCCTTTCGAAAAGTTGTAATTATGTAAAGTGGACAGCATAAGAATATTTTTATTTTTCTTGGGAACATATGAAACTAGTAGCGTACTATAAGGTTCTTTGCCGAATCCAAACATGCTACTTCCAACAGTTCTCTACCTGGTGGCGATTGAGGTTTGCTTTTTCTTACTGTGCCAACTATTGTTGTTCTGTGGTGAGTAAAAAGGTCATTGGCAAGTGGAACAGATGTATAGTAATTGTCTTAGTCTCTTCACAGCAGCGGATGCAGAATTGTCTGTAGCGTAAGGGCTTCTAGCTGGTTGTTTACCGGGATAAATTATCATATTTACAGTAAAAAAGGTCCTGGCATCAACCACGACATAGATTTTAATTCTGTATTTGTCTGGTTTGTTACTAATATACTGACGGAATTTACATCTTCCTCGAAACCCTTCAAGCATTTCATCAATAGTTACGTATTCCCCAGGTGTATAGCTTGAAATAAAACTGCTGACAAATCTATCAAAAATTTCTCTAATAGGGGCCAGGTTGCTATCAATTATCCTACGAGCATTCCGAGTACGTTTGTCATCAAACCGAATAGCTCTGTACAACTGGTGAAATCTTCTTTCGCTCATGACTCTCCTGAAAAACTTCACACCCAACATATATAAAACACCAAAAAGGCTAATAGTTCATCAACATTGGTTTGTAGACAGTCCTTTTCACCATTTTTATAAGAAGTGGCCATTTCAGAAAGCTGAATATTTGTGAATGAAACGATGTCACTGATTGTTTCATTAGGAAAGAAACTTTCCAACAATCTACAACTGTTTTACAATTTTTTGCATTACCTCTGACAACTGGTAATTTACTAACTATATTTTGGCTTATAGTTTTTCTTTCTTATTTATTTGTTTGTGTACATACAGTACCATTTGGTATATTTATCCTTTCCAATGTACTGAAGTCCAAAAGGCTGCGTTATGGCTGTAGTGGATAGACATTTCAAGTTTTTCCGTTGTCATGAGGGCTGCACTGTGGTTCTTTCGGGTGCAAAAATCCCAGGTGACTTTGTTGAAGATGTGGATGGTATAGGCCGAAGAAATTGGGTATCAGTTAGTTCTGTATCAATATAACTTTCCGAATTATTGGATTGCTCCGTATCAGTTTGATGCATGGAATTTTCAGTAGGAGCACCACTTAAACAGAAGCAAAGTCTTGGTCGTCAACATCAGTAAATACGTCGTCCTCTTCAATCCATCTCAAAAGAACATATTCACTAGGCCTATTAGCCATTATAACTTCACTGTGACACTTGCCGGGCTGAGTGGCTCAGACGGTTGAGGCGCTGACCTTCTAACCCCAACTTGGCAGGTTCGATCCTGACTCAGTCCAGTGGTATTTGAAGGTGCTCAAATACGACAGCCCCGTGTCGGTAGATTTACTGGCACGTAAAAGAACTCCTGCGGGACTAAATTCCGGCACCTCGGCGTCTCCGAAGACCTTAAAAAGTAGTTAGTGGGACGTAAAACAAATAACATTATTATTACTGTGACACTTTTCACTAAAACATTACACCAGCATGGAATGCACAAAAGCTATGACGCCAAAGGTAACGAGGCTAGAATGCGCCTAACACTGTCTGTGACACGAACGGTATCGTGGCGAGGCGCGGACTAACACGCCAGATACAACGCACTTCCCCACGTGACACGTGTGCATGAATCATTGCATAACGAAGCAAAACATGTGAGTCATATACTCATTTGCGAATACCTGGTGTTTGAAAAGTTTGAGTCTTAAATCAAAAAACTTTTCTGAATAAGGAATATTTTTGTTAGGAGCTACCTAACAACAATACCGATGGCGGGTTAAGCAGGTTCTTCAAATTCTTTGTATTACCAGCACATTATGAGGTGGTGGGATTATACAAGTAGGCCTACAACCTACAACACGACAAGCTGCAAAGCACGCTGCACAACGCTTTGCAACCCCTATTGGACTGGGAATAACAGTGGCCTAAACAATTAAGGCCTACTTGTATAATCCCACCACCTCATAGTGTGCCAGTAATACAAAGAATTTGAAGAACCTGCTTAACAACAACAACAACTGTTCTTCCTCACGTTCCCTAGAAGAACACGATTTTAACACATTCATCAAGATTTTAATTTGTACATCAGACTTTTAACCTATATTTAATCACATCTTGGTTTTCATTACCAGTGATCTTAATAGCATAAAAACCATATAAGACTATTACGCTATAACGCGTTGTAAAGAAAACAAGTGCCACATATTTCATATTATTTTAACTGTAGTATGTAATCCTGTAACATGTGTTGTGTCATTTATGTACATTGTAAAGACAATTTAGTATGTTCTTTTGCTTGATTACAATTTTAGGCTGATGATGACACCAATATACAGGTGTCGAAACCGGTACCTTAAATAAAATATGCTGTAAATAACAATCTTGTACAACACATATTGTATTGAAAAGGTGGAACTTTCAAGCAAATTTTAACATTGTGATCTCAGTTCAATATGGAACATAATGAAGTTTTTAACTTTAAAAAAAGGTATACAGGATGTACTATACAGCTGTTCTGATGTATGCACCAGAAACTTGGGTAATGAGGCAGAGAGCCATGACTAAGATACAGGCAAGTGAAATGAAATTTCTGAGAAGCAGGAAGGAATTGACAAGAATGGATAAGACAAGAAATGAGAAGGCTAGAGGTATAGTAAATGAAGAGCCATTACAGAACAGGATAGATGGTATGGACACATGAGAGAATGACATAGGAAGGGATACCGAGGAGGATGCACGAAATGGAGATGACAGGAAAATGACCAAAAGGAAGACCAAGAGACAGGTGGATAAAAGGAGTGGAAGAGTATGTAGAGAGAAGAGGACGGGACAAGAGTGACGAGGGAGAAGTGGTGGGAAGACAAGAGGAGATGGAGAGGTTTATGTTTCAAGCAGACCTGGCCAACAGCTGGAAATTGCCTATGATGATGATGATGATAATGATGATGATGATGGTGACGACAATGATGGTGGTGTGATGGCAGTGAGAATGAGGAGGAGGAGGGAGAGAATGGAAAGGAGATGAAAGTTTAACTTACGAGTTAAACCTGAAAATATGTAATTGTTCTTTTCCAAACCGTCATTCTTCTCCATGACAATGCAAGCCCGCATGCTGCCATTTTAACGCAGGAAAAACTGGAGGAAGTTCACTGGACACCTCTGGAACACTCTCTGTACAGACCAGATTTATCGCCCTGCGACTACCATTTGTTTGGACCACTCAAACAAGACCTAGGAGGACAGCGGTTCAATGATGATGCAAGTGTACAAGAGTCGCAGACACTCCTGGCACTAAAAGCCATACGCCGTTTCATTTCATAGGTAATGAATTTCATATTATTCCGTATTGGAGAGCAATATAACGAAAAACAAAAGCTGAAGGTTTCCACCTATTCAATACTATTTATTGTAACATTAAAAGAAAGTTACCGGGCGAGTTGGCCGTGCGGTTAGGGGTGCGCGGCTGTGAGCTTGTGTGTTTGAATCCCACTGTCAGCAGCCCTGAAGATGGTTTTCCATGGTTTCCCATTTTCATACCAGGCAGGTGCTGGGGCTGTACCTTAATTAAAGCCACAGGCGCTTCCTTCCAACTCCTAGGCCTTTCCTATCCCATCGTCGCCATAAGACCTATCTGTGTCAGTGTGATGTGAAGCCACTAGCAAAAATAAAAGTTACATATATTTGATGAAATTAGTTTCCGTCTTGCTAGAGACCATCATCAGTCAAAATCAATCAAGTTAAGGCAAGACATGAATTATGTATTATTAGTATGTAACATGTATTTGATGTTGCTGGTATGCAGGTAGGTTGTTCATTCCAGATGGTTGCTTTATAGTTATTATGCATGTGGCTTTCTAGCACACGATGGATAAAAGAAGAGTGAAATAGGAGTAGTTCATTTGCCATATTTTTGACGAGCTGGATGAATATGAGAGCGGGGAAGACAAACGTTTAGAAACTGAATCTGAGCATAAAGACTCTGATGATGATCCAAACTATTCACCCAGTGACGGTGGTTCTGAAGATAATCTTGACTGTGATCCAGATTTATAAGCTTCTGTCGAAGTTCAGCATATTGAGTGGCCATCAAAAAGGAAATCTCAAAAAGGAACTAGGAAGAGAATAACAGATGAGACTACTTCAAACATCTCGGCTTCAGCCTCTCAACCTCTAGAACATCTTTTTGCTCACTGTGAAGTGGATACACTCTTTGGTAAGGATGGGCATATATGGAAAACAACTTATTCAAACACAGGCAAATACCCAAGAAAGAACATAGTTCATATCCGACCAGGACCTACGTTGAACGTAGAAGCTGATCCACTTAGGTGTTTTGAATGATTTTTTACTAACAACATAATGCAAACTGTACTTCGTAACTGTTAAATAATAATTACTTCTGGCAACAATGTGGAGTTTGCTTATTGTTTTAGCGTAGATATGAACATGCACGAAAATTTTACGGGTTAGTATTGGGAAACTACCGAATAATGTTAGTACTCTAGGGTTAATTAAAGTACAATTCCAGCGTTTGCCTGGTGTGAAAATGGCAAACAAGAGAATACCATTTTCAGGGGTGCCGATGGTGGGGTTTGAGCTTACCATCTCCAGAACATAACCTAACAGCTAGGCAGCCTGTACTGTGCAGGTAGCTCATTCGGTCCTACGTGGTTTAATGCCACATCAGGATAATAACATCCCTTAGAGCCACCGCATATCCATTTTTCCTATAACCATTAACATACAATACAAAAGGTGTTAAATCATACAATTTGTCGTAGTGTATTTATGGTTACAGTAGAGTGAATACCTAGCTGTCTGAAGAATAGGGCTGAAGCCCCTCACTGGCAAGTAAAGCTCGTTTGAATATATTACATTTTCTCGAATAGTACTTATCCGATTTTCAAAATAGTCACGGTGCTGAATTTCTAATGTTTAAAAGTTTTTAGGCTAGGTGTAGAAACCAGTGTAGTTCTGTTTTAAAAAAATATATAATACCATTATCTTAGAAGATACTGACACCATGATAAAGTACTGTAAGTCTAATTATGAGCCCCTTGGTACCATTACAGCAAGTGAAAACAGACTGTCAATAACTTAAACGGTTCATGAGTTATAGTAGTTGAGGTGGACATCTCTTGTTACTCAGTAATGCATAAGGTGGAAGATGCATGCGATTTTTCTGGGGTATGTTACTCTATGTATAAATATATATCTCAAGAAGTATAGTATTTTTTGGGCTATGCCACTTGCCACTAATTGCCAACATAGTGAGACACGATGAAAGACTATTCTGCAACCAACAAAACAAGTATCATTCTTATTACTACAGGATATTTAGCAAAAAGGAACTCTGTGATACAGTTAAAAGTCTTAATGAAGTCGAGCAGGCTTAGAGTACAAGAAACAAGGGACCTTATGGTAGAAGGGTGAAATTATTGCACTTAAGTTCAGTTTGATGTACAGAATATATGGAAATCAAGATTTCGTGGACCTTTGATGGGCAGCAATATCTCTTGTTACTCAATAATGCACAAGGCGGAAGATACGTGGGATTGTTCTGGGATATGTTACTCTACGTGATTTAGACATGTTGCCAAAATTAATCGACTATAGCCATAGGTTGTCTTGCAATCCTGACTCATGAGTGTGATAGGATATAGATCTCATACATGCATGGGAAAAGAAAAAGGGAAACGTGGTTTATCAGGTGTTGCATGTCACATGCAGTTACACATTCTCCTGTGGTAGATGAATGCAAGCAAGCACTGTAGATAAGAGAAAACAACAGACCCTAACACCACAAAGATAGAATGGTGGCTGATCAACATCCCAGGTGCAAGTGGAAATGAACTCCAATGGCACCTCGTAACCATATAGCCATTCTAGTATCTTGTAGCATAGCCAGGTGCTGAACCAATATGGCAATGAATGATGCAGGACTCGTCTAGTTGTTATGGTACTGGCAGACTCTGACGAAACCACCATGGAGCTGCAAATGAGAGCAGAATTCATCAGTAAGGACAATATCATGTCATTTTTCTCTCCATGCATGACATTCTAGCCACCTTATAACTATAAGTATGATGTAAAATCAGAGGTAGCCAAAGCAATGAGCACCTTGAAATGCTGTCATGATGCTGCTGATGGTGTTGAACTGTGTGTGTAAAAACTCCTTTAGAACTAAATTCCTGAATGAGTGGTTGCGATGTGTCAGTATAACCTGTAATAGCTGTACAAACAAAATGTCTCTCCTGTTGTTGGTGGGGACAGGACTGTTGGAAACCTCCACATCATCCTTCCTCGACCCATTGATTCCTAATTCATATTGCACAGAGAGAGGGATTTTTTTCTCACATTAAAAAAAGTACAATTGATTATCACACTACACAGTTAGTATCAGTGATCACTACAAGACCTTAGCCAGTCTCTAGCTCTGTCATACACTGCTGTTGCTTATATGTGATATTACTATTTTATATTATGAGGTAAGGCTACTTGTATAGCAAACCAACAAACTAGGAACACAAAGATCAGAAATTTTGTAGGGCACAAAAAGGACAAGGGGCTGCCTGTCCGAGGTGGTAAAGGCGTGCTCGGTTTACTTGGAAGGACGTGGGTTCGATTCCCCATCAGAAATTGGACGTTATAAATTTTCCATCGAACTCATTGCTGGTTGCCAGCATTTCGCCCAAGTGTGCTAAGTTGGGCTCATCGGTTGGTAAATATCACACCTACCAAGACGCATGGCTAGTGCATACCATGGAGGCCACTGCGTAGGCTACTTGGAGCCACCAGCTATGCCAATGAACTATGAGAGACTGTCTCATTTTCAAAAATTGATGCCTGCCCAGCAATAAGATGATATCACTCATCCGGGACAAATATTTCAGGTTCCCTATGGGAATCAATATCTACATCCCCGTCAGAAAGTCGAAAAATTTGTGAAAACAAGATTTCCACTTCCAGAGGTGTAAATGGTTCTGAAGATCACTCAGCCTACTCCAAAAATGAGTACCAGGTTAATTCCTTGGGGCAAAAATGACCAGGCATAGAACTAACCCACCAAGTGCCGAGATTATGGACAGTGGAAGCCTTTACGTTCCACTTTTCCCAGGGCCTTCATGGCCTGTACCGATATGACTTTACTTTTTACAAAAAAAGAAAATTATTAGAGGGGTAAAGGCTGTCTTAAACATTGATCTGTAATTCATTTGTGAGGCTAAGATAAGGGTTGATAATTCCAATTATGATAATTTCAACTTCAACTTTTCTTGTGGAAAAGATCAAGCATCATTTACTACACAGGGGCCCTATCCTTCCAATTGTCTAACCCTTGTCAATGTGTCTGAGAAATTTATTCTTACTCTCGCTCCCCTTTTCTTTTGTTGCATAGTTTCAGATAAATGAAAATTACTCTCGCTGTACATTTTCTGAGCTGTAATACAACAAATGTGACTAAAATTACTACCAAATACCTTTTTGTAGGTACCCTGGTTCTCTCATTAAAGTAGAACTGAATGTCTGGAGCTCTAACTAGCCAATGTAAAAAATAAACTGTCATTTCAATTCTCATTAATTCCAACTCGTTCTCGCTTGAGCCAACAGATTAGATTGAGGAAGTTACTATAATAATAATAATAATAATAATAATAATAATAATAATAATAATAATAATAATAATAATAATAATAATACGAGCAACCCTCACGAATACCATCTCCAAAGTAAAATTCCAAGGACGCTACTCATCAGAGTAGTGTGTTAGGCAGTGAGATGCACTCTCACCGCTCTTGTTCAAAGTCAGTTTAGAGAGGTCAAGACACAAATGTTACCTATGGAGCCGCCATTTTGATTCTTTAAGTGAGCGTAACCAAAGGCAAGTGTATTCAAATTTAGAGGATTTAGGTACCAAACACTGAAATAAAAACAAACAACAATTTCTCATGTAGAATTCAATCGGGCATTGATTGTTCATCTATATATATAAAATAACATGTCCTGACTGACTGATTCATCATCTCCGAGACAAAACTACTCGACATAAAGAAATGACATTTTGGGGATACATTTATATTAGAGTGTAAGTGCTCACTAAGGGAGGAATTTCAGATATTCCTTCACGAAGGCGTGAAAAGGGGGGTGAATTTTTTAAATGAGTATATCTATATCTCAAAAACTTAAAAAGTTTACGGACGTAAAAATTGGTATTTGGAATCTCCTTTAAAAATAAGGAAATACGTATTTTTCTGTTTTTGAAAACTCCAATTCTTGGGGGTTGAAAAGGAGCGACAGATGGGGTGAGTTTTTAGAAAGACTATATCTACAGTATATCTCAGAAACGCAACATGTTACAGACGTAAAAACTGGTATTTGGAATCTCCTATAAAAGTAAAGGAACATAGATAATTTGTTTACGGAAAATCTACTTAAGGGGGACTAAAATTGGGAGTGAATGTTTAAAATGAGCATATCTACAGTATATCTCAGAAACTTAACATGTTACAGAAGTGAAAATTTGTATTTGTAATCTCTTTTAAAAACAAAGAAACACATACTTTTTGTTTTTGAAAAAACCACTTCGTGGGGGGAGGGGGTAAAAAGAACTGAAAAGGGAGTTGAATTCCCTTTTATTAGGATACTGATATCTCAAAAAGTGAAGATGTTGCATATGTGAAAATTGGCATTTGGAATCTCCTTTAAAAGTAAAAAATAGGTATTCCTTTGATTTTGGAAAATCCAATTAACGGGGGTGAAAGAATTGAAAAATGAATTGACTTATTTGTGTGAGGATAATTATACCTAATAAGAACTAAAGTTGATACAGACGTGGAAACTGGTATTTGGAATCTCATTTAAAAATAAAGAAGCACGTACTTTCTGTTTTTGTAAAAATCCACATAAGGGGCTGAAAAGAATTGAAAAAGTGTGTGTATATTTAAAATGGGTACTGGTATATCTACAGTATATGTCAAAAACTTGACATGTTACAGACATGAAACTTGGTATTTGGGAAGTCCTTTAAAAATACAAGAACCCTTTTTTGATTTTGGAATAGGCATTTAACAGGGGTGAAAAGAAGTGAAAAAAGAGTTGAATAATTTCTTAAAACTGAAGATGTTACAGACATGAACATTGGTGTTTGGAATCTCCTTTAAAAATAAAGAAACATGTATGTTTTTTTTTTCGACTTGAGAGAGACTGTTTCTCTCATGTACAGTTCTGTGTCGCATGGTCATCTTAGCCCCAAAAAGGCAATACCACAAACGTGGTTTACAAAGAGTCTCTAGGGTAAATGAAACTCAATTTTTCGGTGAGTTTTTATACACAAGGGATTTTCAGATAATGTCTAAGTACAGTACCTCTGAATGATTACTTCTATCAAATTACGAAATCCACGCGATTGAAGCAACGGGTAACTGCTAGTGTATTGTATAACTGTAGCGGGAATATTTCGGTCACGATCTTGACCAAACGATGGGGTTCAGAAGAGAGCCTAACTACTTGAAATGAGGAGCGAATATGTGCTTACTAACTTTTATTGAATTATAATAAATAAAAAAATAAAAAAATAAAAAACCAGTTATAAAATCATTCATCAAGAAATGTTTTAATCATTTAACGTTTCAACGCAGTGACATTGCATTGCGCGGTCTTTATCAGTTACATTTATCGAAGAACTTTCTTCGGAGAAAAGTAGAAATATCACAGATTAGTGGACAGCGAAAAATAGAAAAATGGAAAGAAAACCTGAAAATCGGGCACCTACTGATCCAAACGATAACTGAGAATTAATCCACACGATCCGTGGAAAATCTGACCTTCAGCAAATAGAGTTCCAGATTTACATTTAATTAAGGATGTCCACCAGTCAAATACCCTGTCGGATATGGGAACACCCGCCGAATAGACCCTTAATCGAACCAAATTGACTATCACTTGCTTTGGATACGTTGCGAAATACTACTAGAAAGTATGGTGTTCACTACAAGTTAACAGCAGCGGTCATAATTAAAAATAAAATTCCACCATGTATTGTCATCTCGTGACACCCGTAAGTTATGGAATAATCCCGATGCTGAGACATGCATCACCCAAACAGCTGTTCAGAAGGAACCAACAACAACTCGATCGGGGAGGATCTTACGTTACGTCGTTCTGAAGGAACAAAACTGCGAAATGCAGGAAACACTTATTCATCATGCATTTAGAAGAAATGCTAAACACTGAAGTTAAAGAAAGAGTGGTAAATCACATGAAAAATATTCTTATAAAACCAACTTTCAGGTTATAAACGGTTACGTTAAGTCCACATGATAAAATAAAATCAAAATACCCAAACAATCTGGAGAATTCTTTCCTTTACAACTATGACTACCATTACAGATCCATCTACTTATTGTTTGTCCCAATAACTAACTGCAAGTTATTGATAGTCCACAGTCAACTATTATAAAAATGAAAGAACGAAAATTGAAAATAAAATACATTCCCAGCTGACGAAGCTAAGTGTCAACACGCACACTATCAGAGCAATCGGACGTCTGAACGACAAAATAATTCTATCAAGAACTAAAATAAAATACTAAAGTTCAATGAACTCAAACGCGCGTGGCAAACAGCAGTAGGTCTAATACCAATCACCGTTAGCTCAGTATCCAATGCTGGACACCCCTCACGTCCATGCCACTAGTAGTTCCATAATCTTATGTAAAAACCTTCCAGATGGTAAGGGCTGTGCCGAAACATGGCCTCAATATTACTTTGCTAGCACTCTTCGCATTACATACACTACTGCAGACACTACCATCGTTCAAGTCACTTCGCAAAACACCTAACCTCAGACTTGAATATATACAGACGACACCCTAAATCTATCGTCAAGCCTCACTGATACATGGATCGCTGATGGCAGGTCTCCGCTGCAGGAGAAAGTACGCCAAGTTGAGTGCGCGGTTCGCCATGTTGGCGTACCCAACCTAGAGCTCTCCTTATGGGGAAGCAATGATAATATAGTCAATTTTAAGTCGCAATTAATAGCGCATTGGAATAATTAAAAATATAGAGACATGTTCACTCAAAGCATAAGGACATTGGGATCACTGACACGTCATTCCGAGGTCACTAAATCTCCGGGATAGCAATAAACATGAGTGTATAATAACGGCCGACAAATATTAACTTAGGTGCTGAATACATGCAATTAGCGATCGGTAACACAATACAAGTGAAAACCAGTTTCTGGAAACATTGCTGTAAATTGTATACATGTATGCCACGAAATTATGCATTCTTAAAATGATGTACTGAAACCGTACAGTGTCCTGTACAGCTCCATGGGAATGATATGGGCCTTTATACTCCATTAAAATTACTCCTAAAGGTCGCGTCATAGGTAGCAGTATGGGCGAAGGGGATCGAGCGGCGTCCTGCCAGAACGGAACCCGCGAAAAGAGCGCCTGCGAACAAAGGGAGGACAAGGCAACAGCCAAGCCCCCGCGGAAATACGCTCTCAACTCGCAGAGAGAGACAGAAGGGGACGCGATGCTGGAGTAGTCAGATACGCCCCGAGGTGGAGCTTAGCTTCCCAGAGTTCCAAACGAACATAAGGAACTTCCGGTTTTTTATGCACGTGTCACGGGTGCCAACGTCGGACTTTGGCGCGTAAACAATGGAATGATATTTTAATCCAGACATAGGAAAATTATGTGAGACACACCATTGAATAGAGCGGAATTTTCTGCGTTCCCCAGACTAAAAATATGTAATAACTTATGCAGGGGAAGAAATGAGGTCACCAGCTGTCAAGATGTAACATATCGCTAACACATGTGGATACAGCGGCGTCACCCAAGCCAAGAGTCGCGCTTAGAAGATAGCTCCACCCCCCAAAGGACGCTATGAATTAATCAAAGGCGGGAAGCAAATTAGATAAAAACTGCTGATCGTAGGTCCAGCACGCCTGGCTCAAATGAAAGAGGAGACAGAGGGCTACAAGATGCAATATTTAAATGTCTTCAATTCTTGGTGTGAAAGGAGCTCTGGTTCTTAATGAACCGTGAAGGTTTACACCCCCAAGCTTCCGGCGGGCAAGATAATATAGGCCGGGCAGGCCAGTGCAGACACAGTTGTTCTTTCACGGGTCGTTGAGACGGACACCGTGTCCCGCGGTGCTCTAGTTACAGTCAGAAACCCCTGACCGCGTACAAAGAAGTGTTATTGTGTACAAAAGCTTTTGTGTAGTGAACGGGAGGCCAAACGAGCCTAGGTGTATTGTTTCTGTGCTGCGTGTCAAACTAGTAAAAACCGCGAGCATATTTTACGAACAAGTATTAGAATTCGGCTGAGAAACTGCCGGTTTAATGAGTCAGTGAAATTCATAATTCGGTATCACCCAAAGTGTTACTTCGAATCAGGGGCTCGAGTCTCGTGAGCTACCCGATTCTTACTGGGAAACGCGGGTGTAAACTCTGAAATAGAGGACGTGTGACGAGTGTAAAAGTGTTACCCACTTGGATTACTGTAAGATTTCAGCTGTGACGAGTTCCCCCAGGATGTCGGACTTGTATGGACCAGGGATGAAGGACTGCACGCCCGCCACCTACCGAGTGGTCATGGAGTACTAAGAACTTCACCATGGGTCTCCCGTGGGAGGAGAGACAACGGCCACCAAACAGATGAGTGATGTCCAAATTTAATTTCTAAGCATGACATAACCCGGGGATAGGATTAGCGTTCTTTTGTAAATATCAAATGTTGTAAGTTAATGCATGTCCTATATGGAATTTTTATTGATTTTTATAATGTTGAAGTAAAATTCAAGGGAGCTAAATTCCCGGACGACTCATATTTCTTTCTTAATGATTAGCTTATCGTGAGGGTTATATTTTTAGTAAAATGTAGAATGTCCTAGCAAATATGGGAACAAGGTTAGGAGAATATTTGAGTTTCCCGTAGGGGCGGTTGGAAAAATAGTGCTGGCAAGCAGGGAAACATGTCGAAATATTGGTAGTCACTGTCCCACGAGGTTGTCAAATATGCCAGGGAAACTCATGGGTCAGTCAGACAATGCATGCCTAGCTTACAGATATAATCAGTGCATGGACTGCAAGAAAGAAGAAGATCCCGACCGGGAGAGGTACATATTGTGTGATTTAGATAAGTGTGAGGAACCATGTGCAAGTCTCCCGTGATTTTTGATTAATTGGCCATAATGGTTTGGAGTGTTTTTTTTATCTATAGCCGGGGCGAGACCCAGGGCAGGAGCCCTTAATCTTTGGTCAGAAGGTTTAAATATAAGTGTATTTATATGGTATGAACGAGGAGCCATGAGAGCCATAGGCCCAAGGGAAGAAGATACGCGACATGAGACGTAGTGAGAAGGCCGAATAGGAATTTACGATGAGATGATTGAGAAGTGATCGTGCCCCAGTCTCAGTGATAATAATGAGAAGGGAGTGAATAAAAAGAGTATTTTATGGGAATTCCACGATAATATAAATAAGCAAATGAAATGGGCCAAGGATGTGTCCCCGAGACGAGAGGGTGAACGTATGAGGGAGAGAAGAATCTGAATGGCCGGGCGAAGTGAATGGCCGGCCTTCCTTGTTTTGTGAATGTCTAGCTCTCGCCCTCGTGACAAAAGGGTCCCGTATCCCATTGTGTTAGGGCTTGGAGCCCGGGTCTGCCCGCGTTCTTTTGTTTGGGTTAAATGGCTTAGCTAAGAATACTTGTATAATGATAATATCACGGTAACTTCTTTTAAAGGTATTTAATAAATGAGTAGGGATCTCCCCCAGATATCCGGCGATATGAGAGTAACTATTCTAGGGATCTACAGAAACCCACAGTACCTCTCGGTCGGGAGTCTGCCAGTTCGACTCCGGATTATGGTGGCGCCCTTGAGCGAGCTGCTCCAAGCTTGCGCTGTGGGCCGGAGACAGTGATAACCATGCTGTTTCTTTTCTAGGAATGGTTCTCCTTTGTGCATGAAGTGTATATATCCATATATCTGTGTATGTTTCGTAATTATGTGCACATATTTTTGAGTTCAAACAGAACCTATGTGCACGTTGTGTGGTCTTGGTGATAGGTGAGGAGTCCGGGGTTTAGCAAAAATGGTATTTGTGTTTGTTTGTGCATTATGCAAAATGTGTCTTTTAATATGATATTATGTAGTGTAGGCCCCGGTTATGTTCGTGCTTAGAACAGCTAGTAATATTTGTGTATAGGGACATCAGATCATCTCACGGTGTGATCGACAGAATAATGTACAAATTTCATGAACGGTATGAATTAATGAGGAAAAATGAACGATCGCAAGTCGCAAAACCTCAATCATGCCGTTATGCAGGCGACGCCCATGGGCGATTCGTATTTTTTTTTAAAGTGATTATTATTTTCTTTTCCTCCCATATGTGGAGAGTCATTGTATAGAGCTGTGTCGACTCCTTTAAATTGTCATATTTGAATAAATTTGTATTCGTAACCCCTATTTTATGATTCTTGTCATTTGTAGCAGTGTTAAGCAGTATCCAATAGGCACTTGAACCCAGAGATCCTACTTTCATATTATAGACATAAGGCTCCATCTTAAGTATTTGTTGTTTTTGTTTTTCTTTGAACGTACCACTTCCCCAAGTGCTCAGGCTGCCGGGCCGGCACAGAAAGTAGGAAGGGGAGCGGTTCGAAGCTCGTTAAGCAATTCGACCCGCTCTTCAATCAAATCTCATCCGTGGGGTTTACCCCGTTACGTGGAGGCATTCTTATGCGTGGGTCATCCATTCGAAGCCCGGTAGGGTGTAGTACCTATAAAAGTAGCTCACTATACAGGCCTAGATTCGACATACCATAATCGGTGCTTGATAATGAATTCCTGTTTCTATGAAATAACGCGCATATTATCAAATTAAAAGATCAGTGAAGCAAATGTACACATTTATAAAACCAGCAAATATTCAAAACTTGTCAATATATCACATTACCTGCAGCTTAATTTACTATTACAGGCCTCTTTAATTAAATTCAGCTAGCAAAGCGATATTGATAGTTATCATCAGATATATGTAACGCCAGTTAAAAGAGTCCCTAATACCACGAACTGTATAATGGGATAGCCCCAAACACCCACCACCCATAATTATTACTGATGTAAATAAGGTCTAGAATTCCCCCAGACTTCATTTTCTAAGATTGTTATAAGGTCACGTCAATTATTTCATCGAAACCGTCAGTTTAATTACGAGAAATAAAAAAAATAAGTAAATTTTTACTTGCAGTTAATGTTCAGTAAAATTGAAAACAGTTGGCTGTACATCACTTCTAAGGTGTACAGTTTGTCCATTTCTATCAAAACAGTCTTCCTCTAAGTGATCCGAGCAGAGAACAGCTGTTTTAGAAGGCTCCCAATTCTCCCGCCTGATACTCCTAATCGATGATCTTAGATGTTCGGGTCTCGAGAAAGCAAACCTACAAAAATTGTCATTTTGCTCCAGGAATATGCGAAATAAGATACAATAAACCTTAAACTCAAAACACTACCCTAGGAAGATTCTTATTTACAGTATAAAACTCCCCGATGAAATGATTTCTCCTTCTACTGATCGGTTCTGTTTGTACATTCATAAGCTGAACACTGCGGTATGTTAATACCCCGTAGAATGTTTCTTCATTCATATTTCAGATAAACACATCATCATCATCTGTCGGCTTTTTCCCTCGGACACAGCGAGGGATCCCACCTCTACCGCCTCAAGGGCAGTGTCCTGGAGCTTCAGACTCTTGATCGGGGATACAACTGGGGAGAATGACCAGTACCTCGCCCAGGCGGCCTCACCTGCTATGCTGAACAGGGGCCTTGTGAAGGGATGGGAAGATTGGAAGGGATAGGCAAGGAAGAGAGAAGGAAGCGGCCGTGGCCTTATGTTAGGTACCATCCCGGCATTCGCCTGGAGGAGAAGTGGGAAACCACGGAAAACCACTTCCACGATGGCTGAGGTGGGAATCGAACCCACCTCTACTCAGTTGACCTCCCGAGGCTGAGTGGACCCCGTTCCAGCCCTCATACCACTTTTCAAATTTCGTGGCAGACCCGGGAATCGAACCCGGGCCTCCGGGGGTGGCAGCTAATCACGCTAACCACTACACCACAGAGGCGGACTCAGATAAACACATACATATTTAAATTGAATCTTGTAATCCACAAGTATACTACAAGGCAACGAACCTAAATTCGTAAAATACACTACTATTTACTTTGCAATAACAAAGCACAAAACACTCGTGGAACTACAATCAAGAGGCCTGGCGTCACTGAACTAAGCATAAACAAAGCAAGCGCGCTCCTCGTGGTCTACTGCACCGTGCGCTCACTGCCATCTTACTGCGCCAGTCATCTTCTATTCGGCTTACTGCTACCCAAGCTACCAGCCATCCAGGTATAGAGATCAGTGTCAAGCCTACATAGTGACTACACACCCTAACAATAACATCTATATACACACACGCATCCTAAACCTATCGTTGAGCGTACGTGGGGATGTCTACTCATCAGTATACTCCTATGATACGCGTAACGTCCTAAATCTATCGTCGAGCGGAAACTGGGATGTCTACTCATCCTCTAAAATATCAGGCGAAATCGTAACTTCAAACACTCTCTTTGATATTTAGCTGGAAACCTTGACGAAACTATAGCACACAATAACACGAATCTTGCACCAAAATGAACGCAAGTCTGGAAATGCAAGTAAGTCCCTATCTCGTCAATAAACGTGAAATGAAAATACATAAATGCGCGGCTACATAATCCACAACTCAAACACTATTTCGACATACGCAGTGAAGTTTGGAAAAATAATAATAATAATGAATTTCAGCATACGTCTAACTTTACGTGAATATCGCCAAAACAGCAATCATCACTATCGCTAAAATCCACACTGTAATTCTAGGGTGAGGCCCAAAAATCGCCTACCATCTCACTATTCCAAACATTCATATCCACGAAATATCCGGTGAAGCGAAATTCAATGAATCTACACAGCCGAACTATCATTTTAATAACGTCCAATATCTCATCCGACAATGTTTCCGATTTAATGATAATTTATCGTCTCGTAATATATGAAATTTACTGAATGGAAATTTGTTACAACAGTTAAATAACACCAACCATGTATTCAGAATGCCCTTCTATTCTTGAGGTCGCGTACTATAATATTCACTATGCTGACTTTACATAAATCGTCATTTGGACTTAACTGCCAAGACCTACAACCTTCTACAGAAATTGTTTTTCACGGGGAGTTCTTGACTTGAAATCATAATGTGCGTCACAAAGCACTCACTTCGAACCAACCTTCACCCGGTCAACTGTTCCGGATTGCTAACGGAATCTCAATACAGCCTACCTCAGAAATATCACATTTAATATACAGCCTGTCTCAAAAATTCTTCGCCATCGACAAATATAGCCTGCCTCGAAAATTCATCTTCATCGCCTATCACGGCGGCATTACTCATGAAATACAGGCTTCCTATGCCTTCAATATCCACACAACTATTCTCTCAACATATCATTCCGGCACAATCCATTTCTTCCTGTTTCAAAACCTTTCAAACCTCAATACTCCCGTGACGAACAATTTTATAAGGATCTTCTCATTCATTTTATTACAACTTTCGGACCTCAAGAACACAATAACAAACCGTGATTTCCTATATCACTGACATACACGATGTCACAAAAATTACCTTCCTACGAATAAATATAACTTTATCAGACTTCACTGGATTTCGACACGAACGCAAATCTCACTCAGCATTACTGTTAAATACATGTTTAACATCGAAAATTTTATCCGGCTGTAAATGATGTTGTTATTATTATTATTATTATTATTATTATTATTATTATTATTATTATTATTATTATTTCGACTAAATTTTCTGAACTTATACGATATTCGAAATTATTGTATTCACCACGACTACATGATCGTTATCACCCTCCTAACTTTACTCAGTTTAAACACAATCCCAAAGAATTTTAACACATTATTTAAACTTCGCATTTTACTGTTTCTCAATGTGATTTTTACTGCCCTAAGAGTTTCATACGACGGCCAGAAATATAACACATTCGCCTGATCATTATTTAAATACTAATTCGACACATGCACTGGAAAATTATATTGGGACAAACAAATTCTATTCTACAACATTAATACAAAGACACACCTGTAAAAATAGTCATCTTGGAGATTCCGGCTACATTTAGCCAGCTGACCTCGTATTTAGCCGCCCATGGCTACATGATACATCTTCTTAAATACCGTATATAACTTAAAAATACACAGATTTTACACCCGCTATCGATTAACACCGCAAATGACGCACTTTCTCCGCGTTTTAGCATGCAACGAACCTCCCACTCTGCTGGCGACTGCGACTGTTTCCCAGGACTCTGCTTTAGTTCACCCTAATAACCGGCCAGGTGTTTCAATAGATAACAAAAAACCAGACCTCTCTCTGACTAGCCTCCAGACTCCCTTTGAGAAACACACACAATGTAATACAGAGAGGAAATCAGCTACGTATTTTAAACAGATATCTATGCCTTCACAGTTTTCGTTGGCGGAAGCTAAGGAAAATTTCTATCACCTTCAGTTTAATACTCTACTTGAATCATCGACACGAATATATAACTTAAGTTATTTTGAGAAATAAACCCCGCACTTTCTTGTAGACGAGCGACAAGGGTTCCACCGTCCAGACCTTCAGATAGAATGTGTCAATGTAGGTGGAGGGGATTTCTTTTATACCCTCCGAGAGGACGCTACCCTCACCATGAAGCTTGGTGGTGCAATCTTCTAATTCCACATCCGCTGGACCAAATTTCTTGAAATTTACTCCACAAATTCAGACAGGATTATGATTCATTACGGTGTTATTTTCATATTTTTCGCACACTTGCAACGGGCATAAAAAATTTATTTCTGACATGTAATTTCGCGGTCTTTCTTCAGAGATGACCTCGGCACGTGTCGCAAATCCGCGAGTAGGACGCCAAATTTCCTCAAGGCTTAATTGCATTTGTATTCACCCTCTGGATTCTGTCTCCATGTAATGTGTATTAATAATTTCGATCCTTTATTCCTGCATTAACCATGTCGCCAAAATCTCTCGTTGTGAAGGATTTTCCAAAATTGATAAATTAGTCAGTACTCGATATCAACCAAAGTGTCCCGGCATTTCACGAGAGGATGGCTCGCTTGTCACGGTGAGTTCTGTTCCCACGGGGGAGTGAGACTAGTGAAATAAAACATGGCTACTCTCAAAAAAGTTATTTGTAGCTGAAATAAATACCTGGAATTATTTTTCATCGTAGAATTATGGGTTCAATATAAGTATCCCCATACAAAGAATTCAACTAATGGTTCATGTTGTGGGTTACTGTAGTTACGTCCTAGTTCGTGAACCATGGGCAACAGCTGAGTGGCCTAGTAAGTGCTCCTGGGAGCCGGGATACCAGTTGCTATGGAATGGGAGTGGGCATCTCAGACATATTCTGAGCCGTGGACCACCTTGTGCTCAGGCGGCTAGGACTATACAATCCACCGATGGTCCCTAAACGGTTAGAGGAGAGATCCTCATTAGGACTATGTGTAAGTAGGGTAGCATCCTGCTTCATGAATTTACCGAGCTCAGAACATTTTAAGCAAGCTTTGGACCTATGGGAGTAACGGAGTCCTACTCCCATTTGACAGGTGAGGGAGTCCTTGGGAACAACTTGGCGAAAAAAATGGTTTGATGGGGAGCTATCAATATTAATGGGGATTATGGAAAAAAGAATGTAGAACTGGCTGAGTCAGCAAAGAGGATGCATCTGGATGTACTAGGAGTAAGTGATATTCGGGTAAGGGAGATGATGAGGAAAAGACAGGAGATTATAAAGTGTACTTGACGGATGTTAAAAAGGGAATGTCAGAGTATGGAGTAGGACTGTTTATCAGGAATACTATTGCACACACATTCTTTCTGTTAGGCAAGTAAATGAGCGAATGATGTGGGTAGATTTGGCAGTTGGAGGAATTAGGACGAGAATTGTCTCAGTGTATTCACCATGTGAGGGTGCAAGTGAGGATGAAGTTGACAAGTATTGTGAAGCATTGAGTGACATCATAGTCAGGGTCAACAGCAAGGATAGGATAGTGCTAATGGATGATTTCAATGCGAGAGTTGGAAATAGAACTGAAGCATATGAAAGGGTGATTGGTAAATGTGGGGAAGATATGGAAGCTAATGGGAATTGTAACCGTTTGCTGGACTTCTATGCTAGTATGGGTTTAGCAGTTATGAATATATTCTTCAAGCATAAGGCTATTCACCGCTACACATATGAGGCTAGGGTACTAGATCTATAATAAACTATATCTTAACAGACTTTGAATTCAGGAAGTCTGTTAGGAATGTACGGGTTTTTCGGTGATTTTTTGATGATACAGACAACTATCTGATCTGTAGTGAACTAAGTATCTCTATGCCTAGTGTAGAGAAAGTGAAATCTGTCTGCAAACTAGTAAGGGTAGAAAATCTAAAGGGCGAGGAAATTAGAAAAAAGTACGTGGATATGATTAGTGAGAAGTTTTGAACAGTGGACAGTAAGCAAGTTCAGGATATAGAAAGAGAATAGGTGGCATACAGGGTTGCTGTAGTAGAAACAGCAAGGGAATACCTAGGAACGACTGTGTGTAAAGACGGGAAAAAGCAAACCTCTTGGTGGAATGATGACGTGAGATCAGCTTGTAAACGTAAAAAGAAAGCTTATCAGAAATGGCTCCAAACAATGGCCGAATCAGACAGGGAATTGTACATGGATGAAAGAAACAGAGCAAAACAAATAGTTGTTGAATCCAAAAAGAAGTCTTGGGAAGATTTTGGTAATAACCTGGAAAGGCTAGGTGAAGCAGCAGGGAAACCTTTCTGGACAGTAATAAAGAATCTTAGGATGGGAGGGCAAAATTAAATGAACAGTGTTTTGGGTAATTCAGGTGAACTCATAATAGATCCCAGGAAATCACTGGACAGGTGGAGCGAATATTCTGAAAATCTTCTCAACATAAAAGGAAATCTTCCTGGTGGTGTCGTGAACAACCAAGCTCACAGCTAGTAAGAAAATAATGTTAGTGAAATTACGCTTGAGGAAGTGGGAAGGATGGTAAAGAACCTCCATTGTCATAAAGCAGCAGGAATAGATGCAATTAGACATGAAATGGTGAAGTATAGTGATAAGGCAGGGATGAAATGGCTTCATAGAGTAGTAAGATTAGCATGGAGTGTTAGTAAGGTATCTTCAGATTGGACAAAAGCAGTAATTGCTCCTATATATAAGCAAGGGAACAGGAAGGATTGCAACAACTATCGAGGTATCTCATTGATTAGTATACCAGGCAAAATATTCACTGGCATCTTGGAAGGGAGGGTGTGATCGGTGGTTGAGAGGAAGTTGGATGAACACCAGTGTGGTTTCAGACCATAAAGGGGCTGTCAGGATCAGACTTTCAGTATGCGTCAGGTAATTGAAATGTGTTACGAGAGGAATAGACAGTTGTGTATTTGTTTCGTAGATCTAGAGAAAGCATATGACAGGGTACCGAGGGAAAAGGTGTTCACTATGTTGGGAGACTATGGAATTAAGGGTAGATTATTAAAATCAATCAGAGGCATTTATGTTGACAATTGGGCTTCAGTGGGAATTGATGGTATAATGAGTTCTTGATTCAGGATACTTACAGGGTTTAGACAAGGCTGTAATCTTTCTCCTTTGCTGTTCGTAGTTTATATGGATCATCTGCTAAAAGGTATAAAGTGGCAGGGAGGAATTCAGTTAGGTGGAAATGTAGTAAGCAGTCTGGCCTATGCTGACGACTTGGTCTGAATGGCAGATTGTGCCAAAAGCCTGCAGTCTAATATCTTGGAACTTGAAAATAGGAGCAATGAGTATGGTATGGAAATTAGCCTCTCAAAGACTAAATTGATGTCAGTAGGTAAGAAATTCAACAGAATCGAACGTCAGATTGGTGATACAAAGCTGGAACAGGTACATAATTTTAAGTATTTCGGTTGTGTGTTATCCCAGGATGGTAATATAGTAAGTGAGATTGAATCAAGGTGTAGTAAAGCTAATGAAGTGAGCTCGCAGTTGCGATCAAGAGTGTTCTATAAGAAGGAAGTCACCCCCCGGACGAAACTATCTTTACATCGGTCTGTTTTCAGACCAACTTTGCTTTACGGGAGTGATATCTGGGTGGACTCAGGGTACCTTATTCATAAATTAGAAGTAACAGACATGAAAGTAGCGAGAATGATTAAAAACAGTTGGGAACAATGGCAGGAGGGTACTCGGAACGAGGAGATAAAGGCTGTTAGGAATGAACTCGATGGATGAAGCTGCACGCATAAACCAGCTTCGATGGTGGGGTCATGTGAGGCGAATGGAGGAGGATAGGTTACCTAGGAGAATAATGGACTCTGTTTTGGAGGGTCAGAGAAGTAGAGGGAGACCAAGACGACGATTGTTAGATTCAGTTTCTAACAATTTAAAGATAAGAGCTATAGAACTAAATGAGGCCACAGCACTAGTTACAAATAGAGAATTGTGGCGACATTTAGTAAATTCACAGAGGCTTGCAGGCTGAACGCTGAAAGGCATAATGGTCTATAATGATAATGTATGTATGTATGTATGTATGTATGTATCACCATATCCATTTTCCTAAGACAAAAGGTTACGTGTTTCTTTGAAAGAACATTCCAAATAGAAATGTTCATGTCTGTAACATCTTCAGTTTTTGAGATATAAGAATCCTCATGAAAAGAATTCAACTCCTTTTGCACTCCAACCCAGCCCGTTAAGTTGGTTTCACCCCACCCATAAAAATGTGTGTATTTCTTTATTCTTCAAGGAGATTCGAAATACAAATTTCCACGTCTGTAACCTTCAGTTTTGAGATATAAGTTTCTCCAGAAAAGGAGTTTAATCTTTTCACTTCCTTTCACACTACCCACTCAAGTGAATTTTCCAATAATAAAAAGTACCCGTTTCTTTAAAAGAGCTTCCAAATACGAATATCACGACTGTAGCATTTTCAATTTTTTTAGATACATGTATGCTCGTAAAAGGAATTCATCTCCGTTTCCATCCCCCCCTACCACGTTGATTCCCCCCCTCCAAAATGCGTGTTTCTTTATTTTTGTAGGAGATTCCAAATACCAGTTTTCACGTTTGTAACATCTTTAGATTTTTGGTATATATATTCATACAAGTAATTCAAATAATTTTTCAATTCTTTCACCCCGTTAAGGGTTTTTCCGAAAACAAAAGAATAAGTGTTTCCTTATTTTTAAAGGAGATTCCAAATATTAATTTTCACGTCTGCAACATGTTAAGTTTTTGAGATATACTGTAGATATGCTCATTTTAAAAATTCACCCCCTTTTTTAGTTCCCTTTAAGTGGATTTTCGAAAAAGTATTTACGTTTCTTTACTTTTCCGGGAATTCCAAATACCAGTTTTCAAATCTGTAATATGTTACCTGTCCGAGATAATTTGTAGATATACGGTAACCTTTTTAAACATTCACCCCGTTTATCACTCCTGTTCACCCGCTATTCACGGATTATCCAAAAATACAAAAATACGTGTTTCTTTATTTTCAAAGGAGATTCCAAAAACCAATTTTCATGTCTGTAACATCTTCACATTTTGAGATATAATACTCCTCATAAAAGGTGTTCAACAATTTTCCCCCATTTTCCACCCCCTTAATGGGATTTTACAAAAACGAAAAAATACGTGTTTCTTTATTTTTGAAGGAGATTCCAAATACCAATTTTTACGCCAGTAAACTTTTAAGTTTTTGAGATATAGATATGCTCATTTTAAAAATGCACCCCCCTTTTCACCCCCTTAGTGACGGAATATCCAAAAATCCTCTATTAGCGAGCACCTACATTGTAATATAAATGTATCTTCAAAATTTCATTCCTGTATGTCTAGTAGTTTTGGCTCGGCGGTGATGAATCAGTCAGTCAGTCAGTCAGTCAGTCAGTCAGTCAGTCAGTCAGTCAGTCAGTCAGTCAGTCAGTCAGTCAGTCAGGAGAAGTTATTTTATATAGATTTACAGCGATATCCAAGTTTGGAGACAGTATATAGCATAAAATTCGATGTGTCTTCTAAATGTTTATGAAGTGACAATAAAGTAGACGAGAAAGATAAGTTTTATGAAATATACGTTAATTACCCTACTATTTACGAACATAAATCTATATATATATATATAGAATAACTTGTCCTGACTGACTGACTGACTGACTGACTGACTGACTGACTGATTCATCATCGCCGAGCCCAAACTACTGGACATAATGAAATGAAATTTTGGGGATATATTCATGTTAAGATGTAGGTGCCCGCTAAGAGAGGATATTTGGATATTCCGTCGCTAAGGGGGTGAAAAGGGGGTTGAAGTTTTAAAATGAGTGTATCTATATCTAAAAACTTTGAAAGTTTACAGATGTGAAAATTGGTACTTAGAATCTTTTTTTAAAAATAAGGAAACACGTATTTTTTTGTTTTCAGGAAATCCCAATAGGAGGGGTGAAAAAGGGTGAAAAAGAGGTTGAAGGCCTTTAAGCACGATACCGGTACATATATCTTAGAAACTGAAGATATTACAGACCTGAAAATTGGTACTTTTAATCGCTTTTAAAAATAAAGAAACACGTATTTTTTTGTTTTTGGAAAATCCAATTAATGGGAGGGTGAAAAGGGGGTGAATATTTAAAATGAGTGCATCTATATCTCAAAACTTTTAAGGTTGATAGATGTAAAAAATGGTATTTAGAATCTCCTTTAAAAATAAAGAAACACGTATTTTTTTGTTTTCGGAAAATCCGCATAGAAAGGGTGGAAAAGTGTGAAAAAGTGGTTGAATGCCTTTAATGAGGCTACTTATATTTCAGAACCTGAAGATATTACAGACCTGAAAATTGGTATTTGGGATCTGCTTTAAAAATAAAGAAACAGGTATTTTTTCGTGTTTGGAAAATCCAAATAATGGGGGGTGAAGAGGGAGGTGAATTTTTAAAATGAGTGTGTCTGTATCTTAAAACTTTAAAAGTTTACAAATGTAAAAACTGGTATTTAGAATCTCCTTTAAAAATAAAGGAACACATATTTTTTTTGTTTTCTGTAAATCGCAATAGGAGGGGTGAAAAGGGGTGAAAATGGGTTGAATGCCTTTAATGAGGTTACTTATATCTCAGAAACTGAAGATATTACAGAACTGAAAATTTGTATATGGGATTTTCTTTAAAAATAAAGACGTATTTTTTGTTTTTGGAAAATCCAATTAATGGCGGTTAAACAGGAGTGACTAATTGGGGTGAATTTTTTGAAAGACTATATCTACAGAATATCTGAGAAACGTAAAATGTTAGAGGTAAAAAGAGGGTATTTGGAATCTCCTGTAAATGTAAAGAAACATAGGTGATTTGTTTTTGGAAACTCCACTTAAGGGGAACTAAAAGTGGTGAAATTTTAAAATGAGAATTTCTACAGTATATCTCAAAAAACTTAACATGTTACAGAAGTGAAAAATGGTATTTTTTATTTCTATTAGTTTTCGGAAATACCACTTGGGTGGTGGTGGTGGGTTTAAAGTGACTGAAAATGGTTTTGAATTCTTTTATTTAGGCTACTGATATCTCAAAAATGAAGATGTTACAGACGTGAAATTTGATATTTGGAATCTGCTTTAAAAGGAAAGAAACACGTATTCTCGGAAAATCCAATGGAGACGGGGGTTAGGTGAAAGAATTAAAAAATTAATTGACTTAATTGTATGAGAATACTTACATCCAATAAAAACTAAAGTTGTTACAGACGTGAAAATTGGTATTTGGATCTCCTTTAAGAACAAAGAAAAACGCGTTTTGGGTGGGAAATCATCTTAGGGGGGCGGGAGTGAAAAGGAGTGGAATTCCTTTCATGAGGACACATAAATCATAAACTGAAGAAGTTACAGTCGTGATAATTGGTATTTAAAAGATCCTTTACTATTAAAGAAACAAGTTTTTTCGGAAAATTCATTTAGCGGGGGTGGGGAGTGTGAAAGGAAGTGAAAAAAGTGAATTATTTTTATGGGGATACTTATATCTCAAAACTGAAGGTAACAGACGTGAACATTGGTGTTTGGAATCTCCTTTAAACATAAAGAAACACGCCTTCTTTTATTTTATTTTTTTTGGGGGGAGGGTTAAATAAACTTAACGGCGGTGGGGTGTAAAAGGAGATGAAACCAATTGATTTTACTGTTCATAATGTACTTATAAAGAGTCTCCGTTGCTCAGGCGGCAGCGCGCCGGCCTCTCACAGCTGGGTTCCTTGCTTCAAATCCCGGTCACTCCATGTGACATTTGTGCTGGACAAAAACGGAGGCAGGACAGGTTTTTCTCCGGATACTCCGGTTACCCCTGTCATCATTCATTCCAGCAACACTGACCAATATCATTTCATTTCATTTGTCATTCATTAATCATTGCCCCAGAGGAGTGCGACAGGCTTCGGCAGCCGGCACAATTCCTATTGTCGCCGCTAGAAGGAGGCTTTATTCATTCCATTCCTGACCCGGTCGATTGACAGGAAACAGGCTGTAGATTTTCGATATTCTTGTTGTTGTTTGAGTCATCAGTCCATAGACTGGTTTGATGCAGCCCTCCATGCCACCCTATCCTGTGCTAACCTTTTCATTTCTACGTAACTATTGCATCCTACATCTGCTCTAATCTGTCTGTCATATTCATACCTTGGTCTACCCCTACCGTTCTTGCCACCTACACTTCCTTCAAAAACCAACTGGACAAGTCCTGGGTGTCTTAAGATGTGTCCTATCATTCTATCTCTTCTTCTCGTCAAATTTAGCCAAATCGATCTCCTCTCACCAATTCGATTCAGTATCTCTTCATTCGTGATTCGATCTATCCATCTCACCTTCAGCATCCTTCTATAACACCACATTTCAAAAGCTTCTATTCTCTTTCTTTCTGAGCTAGTTATCGTCCATGTTTCACTTCCATACAATGCCACGCTCCACACAAAAGTCTTCAAAAACATCTTTCTAATTCCGATATCAATGTTTGAAGTGAGCAAATTTCTTTTCTTAAGAAAGCTCTTCCTTGCTTGTGCTAGTCTGCATTTTATGTCCTCCTTACTTCTGCCATCGTTGGTTATTTTACTACCCAAGTAACAATATTCATCTACTTCCTTTAAGACTTCGTTTCCTAATCTAATATTTCCTATATCACCTGCCTTCGTTCGACTGCACTCCATTACTTTTGTTTTGGACTTATTTATTTTCATCTTGTACTCCTTACCTAAGACTTCATCCATACCATTCAGCAACTTCTCGAGATCTTCCATAAACCGATCATTTTTAATCTTTCCTGGGTTCGTTTTCAAGAGCCATCTTTTCCTTCGGAGAACGTTCTTAGATTACAGTAGATTCTCCTGGCATATAAATAAAAATTTAAACACATTTGAAATAAACGATAGGAATGAGATTGACCGTCCAATTGTTCACCTCTATAATAAGGTCAATAATGCACGGAAGTATGTCATTCGTATCGGCAGAAATCCCGCACACTTGCCTACGCGCGACAATGGTGCTGGTCACATTGTCAACAATGACAATGGTAGCAGATGTAATTTACCGCCAAGTAGCGGTCTTGCATCTTGCTGTGGGGTCCAGAACATCTATAATAATAATAATAATAATAATAATAATAATAATAATAATAATAATAATAATAATAATAATAATAATAATAATAATAATAATAATAATAATAATAATAATAATAATAATAATAATAATAATAATAATAATAATGTTCTGGACCGTCGTCAAAATGTGCGGACCGCGCTGGAAACGAGTCCTGGCCGGGTAATGACTACGAATGCAGTCCGTCCGCGGGTTCAGTACCGCCAAAGCACCCAAAACGACACCACGCCGGATCTCCTCATGGATTTGATCCATATTAAAGATACTCATAGGAAAAGATGGCAAAGATTTAGGGACCCAACTGACTGGGTGGAATACCTGGAGCTAGCCCGGGAAGTACGAAATCGATTGCTGGAAAGAAAGATTGAAAAATGCGAGGAAACTTGCCGTAATCTATTAGAAAACAGGTCAGATCGCGAATTTCGGCGGATTATATATAAAACAATAAGCATTCAATTATAAATTTCTGTATAATACCGTAGCGAAGCACGGGTATCTTGCAAGTAGCCTATAAAGAACAAGATACAAACGAATGGCGTACCAGCACATTAGGGCGTCGGGCTGCTAAATCGACTGTTGCCCATCCAGGTGGCCTGGAGATATTGGAGCTTACGTAGTCAACGTGACGACAACCTCAGCCGTATTGCTTGGCTTCCTCGACTGGGTGCGCTGACTCTCGTATCAGACAGCTTCTCTGATGGTCACGCGAGTCTGAGTGATGCGCGTTCCAGCCCTCAGTTTAGAATTAAAATCACTGAATTGGCCAGGATTTGAGCCCTACATCACGGGGCTGGCATAACCGTATACAAATGATATGTTCTATATACGGAGGCGTGTACATCTTGCAATAAGGCTTGATAAACGTTAATGTGATGCTAATATTAGTTCCGGTTACTGCTGTTACAGTTCAGTGTGATGTACCTGCTGTTCTTTCACCGTTCTGAGCACTTATTTCGTCGACGGCGATTTACCAAGCGATAGTTACCTTTTCCTCCCGTTCGTTTTATCTATCTTGCGTTATATATTCTTATTGCGTTCTAGATTGTCATTCAGTCAACATGAAGATTTGGGATAAGCTTTCAGAATATTTACGTGTGAGCAAAGTCACTCTATTAGCCGCTGTATATGATTCTACAAATTATCATTCAGGATGTGGTTCAAGCGGGTTTGAGATATTTTCAATTTACTGCACGTGAGCAGGTAGTTTCCAGATGGTGTACTTCCCAATTTTCACATGTTCTTTGACGATGTCGCTATATAACAGACGTTATTCGTGAATATTTTTTATATGGGACGTCATAAATATGTATGTATGTATGTATGTTCAGTCCGTCAGCGGTAACGCTGGTGGGATCCTCAACAGCTCTGCCATCAGCTGCCTAGGCATCACTGAAGAGGCGTACTAGGGAATTGAGGAGTGAGGTAGTTTCCCGTTGCTTTCCTCACCGAGCCAGAGTTGCTATTACATATCAGTCTGCCAAGCCCACCGAAATGCATACACCATCCGACCCTATGAACAACATTTTCACACCATTCATCGCAGGGACTAGCTGCATAAGGATTGGCATTACTAGCATCGCTCATACCTCAGTCACTTTCATATTGTCAAAGCCAAGGATAAGACAGAGACAGATCTATGAAAGTAACAAAATTGCTCTAGCCTATACCAGAAGACATAGTGTACTGTAAACACTAGGTCCTGCGAGCAAAGGCATCATAAATGTGTAGATGGTTTTTATTTATGTCAAATCTATCCCCGTGTTCATAAGCTGTTGATCCGTGGCAATACCAATATCACAGTCTTTTTCCGACAAGACGAACTCAACATGCGTCACGTGTATTACAATCATGTTAACACTGATATGACTTTAAACGTTTGTGTGCTACATGTTGGTTTATCTTAGTTATCGATAAAGGAAGCGATATTCATCATGTTTGATATCGGATGGGCTCTGGCCATTTTATAAGCGTCAATAATACATCGCTTACAGACTGCACTTGATCTGAAATCGACACATGTCAACATCAAGCAAGGACATGCAAATGCGGTGAAGAGCAGACCATGAACTATCTCCTTGTCTACAAGTTGTGCCCAAGTACATGTTCTCCTCAGAACCTGACTGATGCCGCCAAGGAAGCGTGCGAATGGGCTAGATACTGGTCACACTACATTTACATTTTATTTGTATAGGGCAGGCACATGTGATGTAATGCTACCTAGTTTCTAGAAATGAAAATATGCTTGTAGTACCAATTTTTAGATGTAATTTAATTTTATTTATTTTATTTTAATACATTCGACGTTATATGTTACGTTTTTGACACGATTAAGTTAAATTATTATTATTATTATTATTATTATTATTATTATTATTATTATTATTATTATTATTATTATTATTATTATTATTATTATTATTATTATTATTTGTATATCCTGCGGTCTAGCGGTAGGGCCTGTTACTCGGAGGGCCCGAGTTCTGTTCTCGACCAGGTCGGGGAATTTTCCCTGGATCTTAGGGCTGGTCCGAGTTCCACTCACCCTACGTGAGAAAAGTTGTTGAGCTACTGTATCTGGTGGTAAGATAACGACCCCGGTCTACAAAACCAAGCATAAAGGCAGAGAGGATCCGTCGCATCGTAATTCGCAGGTCTTTCATCTGAACAGCTGTCGCTTAGTAGGCCAAGGCCCGTCAGAAATTTAGCGCCATATGGTTTATGGGGTGTATTATTGTTTATTTTCCCTCAAGCAATATGAAGGAACATTTATTTGTTGCTTGATAACATATCAATAATTTGAATTATCCGTAGATATTCATCATCATCATCATCATAATCATCATCATATTCTTCTTCTTCTTGGCTTCCCCCCTCAATTTATTGGAGTCGGCACTTGATGTAGATTTGTCTCAGTAGCGAGCTCTATAGCTGCAGTCGCTTAAGTGCGGTCAGTATCCAGTATTCGGGAGATAGTAGGTTCGAACCCCACTGTCGGCAGCCCTGAAAATGGTTTTCCGTGGTTTCCCATTTTCACACCAGGCAAATGCTGGGGCTGTACCTTAGTTAATGCCACAGTCGCTTTCTTCCCACTCCTAGCCCTTTCCTGCCCCATCGTCGCCATAAGACCTATCTGTGTCGATGCGACGTAAAGCAAATAGCGAAAAAAAATTGTCTCAGTTTTACGGCTGATGTCCTTCCTGACGCCGACCGTACGTGGACGGATGCATTCGCTATTGTATGTACGGAGCATGAGGTCGTGCGGTTAGGGGCAAGCGGCTGTGAGCTTGCATTCGGGAGATAGTGGGTTCGAGCCCCACTGTCGGCAGCCCTGAAGATGGTTTTCCGTGGTTTCCCCTTGTTTACACCAGGCAAATGCTGGGGCTGTACCTTAATTAAGGCCACGACCGCTTCCTTCCCACTCCTAGCCCTTCCTATCGATGGTCATCGTCGCCGTAAGACCTATCCGTGTCGGTACGGCGTAAAGTAAATTTTAAAAAAATGCTATTTTGTGTTTCTGTGGTAGATGGTAGTGTACTGCGTTGTGTGCAGATGAAGACATGCGTACTAAGACGAACATAAACACCCATTCCCTGAGCCTAAGGAATTAACCATACGCATTTAAAATCCCCGGTCCGGCACCGAACCCAGAGCCCTCTGAACCAGGGACCACTCTATGATGATCATTCAACCAAGCGGGCGGACAATTCTCTGTAGGCTAAGTACTATCGTGAATATTATATTGTCAACGCCATTTCCAAAGTATTAGTCAAGATGACGTTATTATTACTAGTGATAATCTTGCAAAAATGTTTTAAGATAATTTTAAACAATGTTGTTACGGAAGTAAAAAAAGTTTAAGTATCTCACCACTGGCCGATAACTTCTTGGACAGGGTGTTCCATGACTCAGTCGGTGGCCCTGGCAAGTCTTCGCGTACAACTGGCAGCTTGCTCTCTTCGTCTGATGCAACGAGTCTAATAAATACCACGAAACGGAGAAAGGAGAAGTGGTAGGTTTTTAGAGTTTTTATTGCGTTACCCCCCACTCCTTGTCATTCTTCTTTTGATAGCTAATTCGACGAAACAGCTATTTCCGTTCTTTCCATTCTTTCCAGTAAAGCGGCGGTAAGTTCTGTATGTTGATCCAAGTCTCTTTCGACACTCGGACAATTCTCTGAAACCATCAAAGCACGTGCTCTGGTATAGAGCGTCCATTACATCCGACGTCTGCGCACAACCAGTCCCTCGCTGAATACACCTAGACAAATTCATGAGTAGAGCCCGGAAGTTAGGCAAAATGCCTTTTTCTTGTATAGGCAGATACTCATTACCCCAGCTGCAAAAACGTTTTAAAAATATAAACAGTCGTAGCCCCACTTCACTCCATAAAGTCAACATTACCATTTTATAAGGCTGCATTTTTCGTGGAAAGGTCTACCTGAGAAAGATCTTTCAAGAATATCTTCAACCACGCGCTCGCACATACTTCCAAATTGATATTCGCGGCAGCGATGACACCACCATAACTCAATCTATAGCAGATTTTAAACAATGTACTTACAGTTTCATCCGCTGACGCTTCGTGATAGTACAGTCATGGTTTTCACAAAAATACACTGGGACTAACTATTTGTTTTTTACTTAAAAAGCCTAATCTGAACTAATCAACAAAATTTAACTGGTATTTTATCGTCGTTGAAGTTATATAGTTTCACTCGCATGCTGAGTGTACGTGCATCAACGACAAACGAGGGAAAATATTTGTCACGACGTATAACACACGTTATATTCATGAAGAATGCCGCAGAACTCGCGAAACCTTCACCTATAATCCAAGAGGAACACTAAAAAGTTCACTGTATACCACCATCACAGACAACCATTCGCGCTTAACTCTGTGTTCATGCTGGGCAACGTAAATATTTTTCTGCGGCTATCGGAACACATACTCTACACGTGCATCAATTAATTGATCGAAAAAACTGTATACATGTCGAAACCCAAGACTAAAATATATTCTTCTCTATTACAATTGATTTCATGTACTGGCTCTATTTTTATTAGCAAGACGATTTGCAAGTGGCTATACTGTTAAGATGTTGATATTTTTCTTGCAGTCTCTAGTGTGTGGCGTTGAAAACTTCGAGTGTCAAGTATTAAAACTAACACCCCTTACCTAAGCTAGCTGGCCTGTCGCCGTAAATTGCTGTCGGGGGAGGGACCACAGCTCCGCCTCGAGGAAGCTTCAAGTGCATGCGTCACCGAAGTGACCTTAAATTTCGCTGGGGGTAGCTCTGATTCGCGCCGGCAAGGAAACCCAGCTCACCGGAGAAGCTAAACTGACGTAGTGTGAGCGGATTGTCGAGACAGCTGTACTTGGCTTGGCTTAGATGTTCGCAATTTTTTTAAACATTATAAACAGCGTTCTAAGGAATAATTAGAAAATATTAATACAAAGTTCTTTACCACAACAGCGCTGGGGTAGATGGGGTTCAGTGCACGCGTCTGGATATATCGAAGTGTAACAAAGAGACAAACAAGTTTCCGTAGGTTTGGGAACGGTAGAACCAGTTATTATTTTGCCTTTTTTGCCTATTTTAGCTTCCATAGCCTATTTGATAGCTCAATGCCGTTTTCGCCTTTTTAAGGTCGTGGATATTTTCTGTTGTTATTTATGTTTTAAAATTAATCAATGGAAAGGAAAAAACTATATAATTTTAATGCATTATGTTAATGATAAAGAAAAATCATTTTAGCTTAAAAGAAAAAATAACATTTAGATAAATGATATGAGGGTTGCCCGGGACGTCCTTGCTACGTAGTATTAAGTGCTAGTGGTTATTTTTGTTTTGAGAGGAAGAACGACTTGGTAACCATCCTCATACACTAATCAGAAGGAAAATGGAAGAGGCCCGATGCTTCGAAAAATGAAGGTATCGGCAAAAGAAATGGAAGGTCCACGAAGAGCGCTCATTTGGCCTCGCAAATCTGATACCGTCGGGTTGGGAAAAGAACAAGAATTGACCAAGGAGGTCAGACAGGAAAGGTAAGAGAGAGGAACCTGACACAAGTAAGTGGAAGTAACTCAGCTAGGGGAACCGTGGTCTCCAAGCCACACTCCCAAGTTGAGGGGCCCTTGTCCCCCTTTTAGTCGCTTGCACTTACGACAGCCAGGGGATACCGTTGACGTTATTCTATCATCACCACTCACAGGGGGATCTAAGATTAAGTACTAAAATATGGTGCAGATGCGTGTTACGTAGCTTACATTAAAGCATCTTCATTATTATAGTGCCTAATTTCTGCCATTATAAATGCCTATTTCCTAAATGTTAAGTGCCTATTTGCCTGCCTATTTTGGCAAAATTAAATGCCTGAACTTCCGGGCTCTGTTCATGAGGTACAAACTGATTATCTTTTGGCTTATTAGCGCAACCATCCCAGCATCAGCAGTCTTACCACATGATAATCTAGCTTGCAGTTTTACGTGATCATAGCTATAGACCTCACGTTTTATATGAAATCCGAACCATTGGGACGTGACTTGTTAATTCGAATATTCCACATGCATTGGCCGGAACTCGACCTGCGGCCGCCTTCGTGAGAAGACGGTAAGGATGCCACTCGATTATCAAGACCGACCATGGGGCACCTTTGCTAGATTCAGAAGATGTCTTCCGAGCATCTTGAAGATGGTTATTCATTTTCAACTCTAGCTGAATATCAGGATAATACTTCGATGACCGAGCAAGTGGTCGTGCGGTTAGCGTCGCGCAGCTGTGAACATGCATTCGGGAAATCTGGGTTCGAATCACACTGTCAGCAGCCCTGAAGATGGTATTCCATAGTTTCCGATTTTCACACCAGGCAAATGCTGCGGCTGTACCTTAATTAAGGCCACGGCCACTTTCTTCCACTCCTAGCTCTTTCCTACCCCATCGTCGTCATTAAGACCTATATGTGTCGGTGCGACGTAAAGCAAATTGTAAAACAAAAAACTTCGATGGAAATCAATCAATCAATCAATCAATCAATCAATCAATCAATCAATCTTCTTCTTCTTCTTCTTAATCTGTTTACCCTCCAGGGTAGGTTTTTCCCTCGGACTCAGCGAGGGCAGTGTCCTGGAGCTTTACTGGGTCGGAGGATACAACTGGGAAGGATGACCAGTACCTCAAACAGGTGGCCTCACCTGCTATGCTGAACAGGGGCCTTGCAGGGCGTTGGGAAGATTGGAAGGGATAGACAAGGAAGAGGGAAGGAAGCGGCCGTGGCCTTAAGTTAGGTACCATCCCGGCATTTGCCCGGAGGAGAAGTGGGAAACCACGGAAAACCACTTCCAGGATGGTTGAGGTGGGAATCGAACCCTCCTATACTCAGTTGACCTCCCGAGGCAGAGTGGACCCCGTTCCAGCCCTCGTACCACTTTTCAAATTTCGTGGCAGAGCCGGGAATCGAACCCGGGCCTCTCGGGGTGGCTGCTAATCATGCTAACCACTAAACCAAAGAGGCGGACATTTTCGTTATATAAGGTCATGCAAGGGTTATATTTTCATATTTTTTACTCAAATTTGGGGGTCGTTTTAAAAAAGGTACATGCGTCGATTTTCAAACACAGGATTTCACAATACCGTAGTAGATGTATCTTTCTTTCTTTTCCCGAAAGAGAGACATGATTCCGCGAAAGCGATGCTCTACACCGACAGATAACAAAAAGGGTGCTAATACTTCATTTTTGGTTACTTCTTTTAAGGAAAACAGAATGAAAACTGCACCTCAGGGCTATGATACTGAATGAATGTATACAGTTTTAAATTTACGCATTTCCCCATGGCACTATAGCCCTTGAAGGGCCTTGGCCTACCAAGCGAACGCTGCTCAGCCCGAAGGCCTGCTGATTACGAGGTGTCGTGTCGTCATCACGACGAATCCTCTCGGCCGTTATTCTTGGCTTTCTAGACCGGAGTTTTAAATTACCTGTCAGTTGAAATGTGTCTGCTGTATTACCGCTTACCGCTTTTTGACACGTCTAATGTTAGTAACAATCTAATACTAAATGTTTAAGCCATATTTTACCTTTTCTAGGTCATATTTCATACTTAGCTAGTTTATGGGGCATATTTGCTTGCATATTTTGTAGGTACTTCTTTAGGTCATAAACATTTGAACCCAAATAATAATATTAATAATAATGTCCGCTTCTGTGGTGTAGTGGTTAGCGTGATCAGCTGCCATCCCTGGAGGTTCGGGTTCGATTCCCGTCTCTGCCTTGAAATTCGAAAATTGGTACGAGGGCTGGAACGGGGTACACTCAACCTCGGAAGGTCAAATGAGTAGAAGTGGGTTCGATTCCCACCTCAGCCATTCTCGAAGTAGTTTTCCGTGGTTTCCCACATCTCCTCCGGGCAAATGCCACGATGGTACCTAACTTAAGGCCATGACCGCTTCCTTTCCTCTCCCTTGTCTCTACCTTCCAAACTTTCCGCCCCCCCCTCCCCAAAAGGCCCCTGTTCAACATAACAGGTGAGGCAGCCTGGGTGAAGTACTGGTCATCCTCCCCAGTTGTATCCCCGATCCAATGTCTTACGCTCCAGGACACTGCCCTTGTGTTGGTAGAGGTCGGATCCCTCGCTGAGTCCGAGAGGAGAAACAACCCTGGAATGTAAGCAGATTAAGAAAGAAGAAAGAATAATAACAACGTCCGCCTCTGTGGTGTGGTTAGTGTGATTAACTGCCACCCCCGGAGGCCCGGATTCGATTCCCTGCTCTGACACAAAATTTGAAAAGTGGTACGATGGCTGAAACGGGGTCCACTCAGCCTCGGGTAGGGGGGGGTGGAGGAGTGGTCAACTGAGTAGAGGGTGTTCGATTCCCACCTCAGCCATCCTCGAAGTGGTTTTCCGTGGTTTCCCACTTCTCCTCCAAGCAAATGTCTGGATGGTATCTAACTTAAGGCCACGACCGCTTCCTTTCCTCTTCCTAGTCTATCCCTTGCAGTCTTCCCATCCCCACCACAAGGCCCCTATTCAGCAGAGCAGGTGATGCCGCCTAGGATATGTACTGGTCTTTCCTCCCAGTTGTATACTCCGACCCAAAGTCTCACGCTCCAAGTCATTGCCCTTGAGGCGGTAGAGGTGGGATCCCTCGCTGAGTCCGAGGGAAAAACCGACCCTGGAGGGTGAACAGCTTAATAAATAAATAAATTAATTAATTAATAATAATAATAATAATAATAATAATAATAATAATAATAATAATATGGGTCTTACGACCCACTAACTACTTTTGCGGTTTTACGGAGATGCCAATTTAGAAGTAACAGGCATGCAAGCAGCGAGAGCGAGAACAGGCAAAAATCCTAGCATTCTGTGTCGCACTTCTTGGCATTTTGAGGCACACTTAACGTCTACCTGACAGAAGTAAGTGAGCCGTGCGAATTGTCCACTTAATTATCACTTCGCTACTGGATTGTCACTGATTCATGTCTGTAACCCGGTAGCTGAGAACATTGTGTTCATTATAAACGGCTAGCGACTCTTACAGTTTTCGGAAATACCAATTTAGTTGTAGGAGACATGAAAGTAGCGAGAGTGATTCCTGGTACAAACAGATGGGGACAATGGCAGGTTTGTACTCAAAATTAGGGGATACAGTTTAAGTTTTACGTGGCTATTGATGTCAGGACCATAGCCACGGGACGTCCAGCTTTACGTGGAATCCGAACCACAGGGACATGACTTTTCATTTCAAAAATCCAATATGCGTTGTCCGGATTCGAACCGCGGCCACCTTGGTGAGAAGCTAGTGACTATACCACTAGGTTATCACACCGCATGTTGTTATTATTATTATTATTATTATTATTATTATTATTATTATTATTATTATTATATTGATCTTAGTAGTATTACAATATTATTACTTTCTTCTAGTCTATTTCTCTGCGAGGTCCACAAGTTTTTAATGAGGAAGATCGTCATTCTCCCTACCGAGGCTGTTGTACAGGGTAGCACCTTGGGAAACATGAATCGAGCACCTTTTGAATTTCCACGTGGACACCCAAGGTTCCAATCCCGATTGATTTCGGATTGGAATTTTTGCTCGAAAGGGACCACGTGTTGTTGGGAAGAGCATCCGACCTAAAATCTCCGGTCAAGACCAATAATGAGTCAATGTGGCTGCAGCAACCCTAGTGTAGCTGAGATAAGCAGAAGAATGTTTCTTTTCTAAATTAATACTAAAGTTTATTCAAATATATCTACCCAACAAGTCTATAGAAGATGATCTTCTTGTACATTGCCTTTTAGCACTTCATGAACTTGTCTATATCAACAAAATCTGATGGAAGGGGATTTATGAATACTAATCATTCTTCGAGCCGGCCCCACGGTCTAGGGGTAGCGAGCCTGCCTCTTACTCGGAATTCTCACGTTTGATTGCCTTTTACCTGGACATGAGGGTTGGTTCGAGGTCCACTCAGCCTATTTAAGAACAGCTGAGGGGCTACCTGACAGTGGATAGCAGAACCGGTCTAGAAAGCCAAGAATAACGACCGGCAGGATTCGTTGCGCTGACCACACACTATCTTGAAATCTGCAGGTCTTCAGGCTGAACAGTTACCGTTTGGTTGACAAAGGGCTATTATGGCTGTTAGGGGTTTGGTTTTGATTTGGATGATTTTTCGACTTCGGCTTATTTGACCAATTTTGACCTCTTTCTGCAATCACCTGACATTGGTGAGGTTGAACGAAAGAAACGTCCAACTCCAGTGAGAACTGAAAGGCACGCTCCTGTCGCTGATTATTTGACCTGAAATAATTAGAGATGGCATCATAATAACAAAAAAGAAAAATCCGTGTGACTATTTATAGCCTGCTTCAGCCCTTGTAACGCAGACCCTCCGACGAGGGTGGGTGACGTCTTACCGTCTAAAAGAACCATGTGTTAGTGTTGGGTGTTGCAGCAATGTTGATGACAGCACAAACAACCAGTCTCTGAACCCAGAGAGCAAACTATTGACGATTACTGTAAAATCCCACGATCCGGCGGGGATCGAACCCAGGACCTGGGATCCAAAAGCCAAGATGTTGACCAGTCAGCCACGAATCTGTGTATAACAAATGTCTGTGAGTATGTAAATCACATTTTCTTCCTTAAGTCACATTTAATCCGCCTCTGTGGTGTAGTGGTTAGTGTGATAAACTGCCACCCCCAGGGTTGAGCCCGGGTTCAATGCCCGGCTCTGCCACGAAATTTGAAAAATGGTACGAGGGTTGGAACGGGATCCACTCAGACTCGGGAGGTTAACTGAGTAGAGGGGTTTCAATTCCCACCTAAGCCATCCTCGAAGTGGTTTTCCGTGGTTCCCCACTACTTCGCCAGGCAAATGCCGGGATGGTACTTAACTTAAGGTCAATGCAGCTCCCTTCCCTCTTCCTTGCCTGTCTCTTCCGATCTTCCCATTGGCCATCACAAGACCAATGTTCAGCATAGCAGGCGAGGCCGTCTGGGCGAGGTACTGATCCTCCTTTCCAGTTGTATCCCCCGACCCAAAAAATCACGCTCCAGGACAGTGCCCTTGAGGCGGTAGGCTGAGTCAAAGGGAAAAACCAATCCTGAAGGATAAACGGATTAAGAAAGAAAGAAAGAAAGAAAGAAAGAAAGAAAAGTCGCATTTAAAAAAATAATAAAATAACGCGAATGAAATATGGTGTACAAACTAAAAATTCAAGTACAAGTTAGGCTACAACACGAAAGATCTGAACAAAATACGAATGTATGGCAATCCTATGTTTAAAGCGTAGAGGGTGGGCGGTAGTGAGCTACACTGTGCTACATGAACAAGCATGGCCTGGGGGGTGTAGTCCTCGCCCTCAGACACGACTTTTGTAAAAACGAATGTATCATTTTATCTACGTTAAAAGGAACCTCACAATTTTCAAAGAGTTTAACAATTGGATTGTCATACCAGACCCTGTAGAAAATATTTTCTGCTTGAAAATTACTCCTGGTATGTTTCAAAGCTGGAGAACGGGTTGAACAGGATTCCACTCACGATACCTGCTAGAAGAAATCCCTCGCAGCAACAGGGCCTTGTAGAACTGCAAGTTGGAACTCACGTCTCGATTCTTACTTCGAAACTTCTGCTGTATTATAGCCTTTAAGAAGCTTTCAACATTGGTAGTCTTATGACGCAAGCTATTACTCTCGTTGTATAAAACTTACGAGCCGTACTTTATACCCGGATTTGAAAACCAATTTCTTTAGCAACTGCTATGTAGCGTACAGTGCAGGGTGCCCAAAGTTTCGTATATGTGGCCTACATCTCACGAATTTTTAACTAGAATGGAGATGAAAAAGTAACAAAATTCTTCCAAAATTTTGGTTGGACAATGTGACAACACTGTGACTGCCGCATTTTCTCATTTGTCCCAACCGTTGCACGGTTTTTTGTTGTGTCCCACGCCTCTTGTGCTTCCCACCACCTACGCGTAGGCGCTAACGAGGAACATTTTACTTCGTCCTCGAATACTCGATAACATGCATTATTTTAGAGAAATACGTCCTCCATTAAGAATGTACTGTGTGTATACAGCGACACATTCCAGCATCTGTCCTAACAAGCACAATGGTTAGGCTGCCAGGCGCTGTGGATTCCTGTCAGTTAACAAAGTGTTCATCCAATCCTTGATTCTCCAAGTTTCTGAGGACGTTCAAGTAATTTTTAGAGTTATATTTAACCTGGGTGTTTACCGAGCATGTGTGATAGTACATATATCACACCCTTGTACTTTATTTAGACGTGAGAGATTTTATTGTCAGTATTCGATTATTATTATTATTATTATTATTATTATTATTATTATTATTATTATTATTATTATTATTTCAATGTGTATATTTTGTCATTAAGATTTGTAAGCTGACCGGGCGAGTTGGCCGTGCGGTTAGGGGCGCGCAGACGTGAGCTTGCATCCGGGAGATATTGGATTCGAATCCCACTGTCGGCAGCCCTGAAGATGGTTTTCCACGGTTTCCCATTTTCACACCAGGAAAATGCTGGGGCTGTACCCTAATTAAGGCCACGGCCGCTTTCTTCCCCATCGTAGACCATTCCTATCCCATCGTCGCCCAAGACCTGTCTGTGTCGGTGCGACGTAAAGCCTGTAGCAAAAAAAAAATCTCCATATGTGGTATGAGTAATTTGTTTTGTACGAACTGATGGGAAAACATTGCAATTTTAACTCAGGAAATTCGTATGACTCATGTGTATATCCCAAAGTTTGATGAGCTGGACTTGTTATTGAAGTCGAAAAGTTCCGATGACTCATGTGAAACACCCTAGTGTCCGTTGATGGTGTTATTGTCTTGGGGCTAGGAAGAGATTCAGGGCCTGGTCTTGACTAGAGGATCTACTCATGATTGGCTAGCCAGAATGAATCTAGACGGATCATGTAAGAGGAAAGGGAAGGCTGATGTCTATTTAGGCATGTGATGATACAGCGAGGAAGACACTGGGACACTTACAACTTCTGATACGGTACTGGAGTGACACTGCTGCACTATACTGGACTGGACTTCAAACGTTTATGGAACATAGTCTTTTAATGTTTGTGGAACGTGGATGACCTACAATTGTGGATTGCTTAGGCACTGAGTATTGTAGCACTTGTGGCGGCCTGGTATTACGAGTATATGTTGGTGAAAGCTATCTCAGACTTTCCATAATTTATGTTCAGGAACGATAAGCGGGTGTTGCTTAAGTGAATATATCTCTAAAACAAGAGTTAGAATAAGTGAACACAGTATTATGAGGTACAGCATCTGTGTGATATAATAAGTGCCGATTATGAGAATCGGCAAGTCGTGTTGATACAGAGACAGTGAAGGATACCGGTACTTATCTACATATAGCGCATTGTTCAGCGGACTATCTGCAAATGGTGGCTTAGTCCTCGCTTTCGTTTTCCCACTGTTTTCATTGTTGCTATTGTAAATATGGAGTCTTCCAGCACTATTTTGTGTGTGTATTATATGTAAGTTACATTTTGGTGTGTTGTTGAGGTGCTCATGCACGGATTTTATGTAGAACTAGCAATTACCCGCGGCTTTGTTCGCGTGGATTTCGTAATTTGGTAAAAGTAATCGTTCCTCGACATTGTACTAAGACATTATCTGAAAATTCCTAAAGTATAAAAACTCACCCAAAAATGAGTTTTATTTACCCCAGAAATTCTTTGTAAACCATGTGTGTGGTATTACTTTTGGGGCTAAGACAACCATGCTACGCAGAACTGTAGGCTACATGTGAAATATATCTTCTCTCAAGTCGAAAAAAATAAATACATGTTTCTTTATTTTTATAGGAGATTCCAAATACCCATTCACACATCTGTAACATCTTAATTTTTAGAGATATACATAAGTATCCCCTTAAAAGGAATTCACCCCTTCGATCAGTCCTTCCCCCACCTGATCAAAGTGTATTTTCCGAAAAAAAAAAGCATATTACTTTATTTTTAAAGGAGATTCCAAATACCAGTTTTCTTGTCTGTAACATCTTCAGTTTTTAAGACATAAATGTCCGCCTCCGTAGCGTAACGGTTAGTGTTATTAGCTGCCGTCCTCGGGGGCCTGGGTTCGATTCCAGGTACTGCCAGAAATTTAAGAATGGCAGGAGGACTGGTATGTGGTTGAAATGGTACATGCAGCTCACCTCCATTGGGGGTGTGCCTGAAAAGAGCTGCACCACCTCGGTATGAGGACACGAGTTTACTTTACTTTTTTTTAAGACATAAATATCCTCATAAAAAACAATTCTAATATTTGAATAGAACCACCCAAAAGCTGGCTCTATTCATGTGATTTTAAGATCTGTGGCCGTGAAAGCCAATTTTGAAATTCTAATATTTTTCACTTATTTTCACCCCATGTCCTTCTCTGAAAACAAAAACGTACAGGCTCCTGTATTTTTATTTTGCTATTTGCTTTACGTCGCACCGACACAGATAGGCCTTAGGGCGACGATGGGAGAGGAAAGGCCTAGGTACGGGAAGGAAGCGGTTGTGGACATAATTAAGGTACAGCCCCAGCATTTGCCTGGTGTGAAAATTGGAAACCATGGAAAACCATCTTCAAGTCTGCCGACTGTGCGGTTCGAACCCACTATCTCTCGGATGCGAGCTCACAGCTGCGCGCTCTTAACCGCACGGCCAACTGGCCCGGTCCTGTATTTTTAAAGGACCTTCCAAATACCAAGTTTCTTGTCTCTATCGTATGACGTTTTTGACATATAATGTAGATATAACGGTACTCATTTTAAAAATCATTCGCTTTTCCAATTCTTTTCAGCCCCTTAACTGGATTTTCCTGAAACAAAAAAAATACGTGTTTCATCATTTATACACTGACTGACAGAGCAAATGCAACACCAAGAAGGAGTGGTCAGAACTTTATGCCAATTGCAGGGTAGACTGACGTCACTGAGGTATGCTCATGATGTGAAATGCGCCGCTGTGCTGCGCACGTAGCGAACGATAAATGGGACACGGCGTTGGCGAATGGCCCACTTCGTACCGTGATTTCTCAGCCGACAGTCATTGTAGAACGTGTTGTCGTGTGCCACAGGACACGTGTATAGCTAAGAATGCCAGGCCGCCGTCAACGGAGGCATTTCCAGCAGACAGACGACTTTACGAGGGGTATGGTGATCGGGCTGAGAAGGGCAGGTTGGTCGCTTCGTCAAATCGCAGCCGATACCCATAGGGATGTGTCCACGGTGCAGCGCCTGTGGCGAAGATGGTTGGCGCAGGGACATGTGGCACGTGCGAGGGGTCCAGGCGCAGCCCGAGTGACGTCAGCACGCGAGGATCGGCGCATCCGCCGCCAAGCGGTGGCAGCCCCGCACGCCACGTCAACCGCCATTCTTCAGCATGTGCAAGACACCCTGGCTGTTCCAATATCGACCAGAACAATTTCCCGTCGATTGGTTGAAGGAGGCCTGCACTCCCGGCGTCCGCTCAGAAGACTACCATTGACTCCACAGCATAGACGTGCACGCCTGGCATGGTGCCGGGCTAGAGCGACTTGGATGAGGGAATGGCGGAACGTCGTGTTCTACGATGAGTCACGCTTCTGTTCTGTCAGTGACAGTCACCGCAGACGAGTGTGGTGTCGGCGTGGAGAAAGGTCAAATCCGGCAGTAACTGTGGAGCGCCCTACCGCTAGACAACGCGGCATCATGGTTTGGGGCGCTATTGCGTATGATTCCACGTCACCTCTAGTGCGTATTCAAGGCACGTTAAATGCCCACCGCTACGTGCAGCATGTGCTGCGGCCGGTGGCACTCCCGTACCTTCAGGGCTGCCCAATGGTCTGTTTCAGCAGGATAATGCCCGCCCACACACTGCTCGCATCTCCCAACAGGCTCTACGAGGTGTACAGATGCTTCCGTGGCCAGCGTACTCTCCGGATCTCTCACCAATCGATCACGTGTGGGATCTCATTGGACGCCGTTTGCAAACTCTGCCCCAGCCTCGTACGGACGACCAACTGTGGCAAATGGTTGACAGAGAATGGAGAACCATCCCTCAGGACACCATCCGCACTCTTATTGACTCTGTACCTCGACGTGTTTCTGCGTGCATCGCTGCTCGCGGTGGTCCTACATCCTACTGAGTCGATGCCGTGCGCATTGTGTAACCTGCATATCGGTTTGAAATAAACATCAATTATTCGTCCGTGCCGTCTCTGTTTTTTCCCCAACTTTCATCCCTTTCGAACCACTCCTCCTTGGTGTTGCATTGTCACTGTCAGTCAGTGTAAATCAGATTCCAGATACCAGTTGTCGTGTCTGTACGTCTGTAACCTCTTCCGTTTTTGAGAAAAATGTATACTCATAAAAATAATTCAACTTCTTCTCTTCACTTCTTTCCACCCCTTACCCGCCTTAAGTGGACTTTCCGAGAAAAACGTGTTTCTTTATTTTAAAAGGAAATTCAAAATACCTACATCACGTCTGTAACAGCTTCAGTTTTTAAGATAAATTACCCTCATAAGCATATTTCAACTCCTTACTAACATACTAATTTTCAACCCCGCACCCCTTACGTCGATTTTTCGAAAAACCAAATGCGTGTTTCTTCATTTTTAAAGTTGATTCCAAATACTAATTTCCACGTCTGTAACATCTTCAGTTTTTGATATATAAGTATACTCATAAAAGTAATTCAACTCCATTTTCACCCCCCCTTCCTACCCTTAAGTTGATTCCCTCCTCCCCAAAAGTACGTGTTTCTTCATTCACTCCCCTTATGTGGATTTTCCGAAGACAATGGAACACGTGTTTCTTTACTTTGAAAGAAGATTCCAAATACAAATGTTCAAGCCTCTAACGTTCAGTTTTTGAGATATAAGTATCCTCATAAAAGGAATTCAACTCCTTTTTCACCCAAGCCCGTTAAGTTGATTCTCACCACCCCCTCCAAAAATGCGTGTTTCTTTATTCTTTCCCGTGTGTCACTTTAAATTTCTGAGATATAAGTTTCTTCATACAAATAATTACATTTTTCACTTCCTTTCACCCTCCCCCTTAAGTAAATTTTCAGAAAACCATAAAACATGTTTCTTTATTTTTAAAGGATCTTCCAAATGCCGATTATCACGATCGTAACATCTTCAGTTTTGAGATATATGTACCCTCATAAAAAGGAATTAAACTCCTTTTTTACCGCCCCCGCCCCAATTGATTTCTCACCCCCTCAAAATGCGTGTTTTCTTTTTTTAAAGGTGATTCCTAATACTAATTTTTACGTCGGTAGCATCTTTAGTTTTTGAGAACTAGTATCCTCATAGAAATAATTCAACTAATTTTTTTAATTAATTCACCCCCTTAAGTGGATTTTCCAAAGACGAAAGATTACGTGTTTCTTTACTTTGAAAGAAAATTCCAAATGCATATTTTTATGTCTGTAACATCTTCAGTTTTTGAGATAGACGTATCCTCATGAAAAGAATTCAACTCCTTTTTCACTCCACCCCCGCCCGTTAAGTTAGTTTCGCCCCACCCAAAATATGCGTGTTTGTTTGTTTTTAAAGGAGATTCCAAATACCAATTTCCATGTCTGTAACCTTCATTTTTGAGATATAAGTTTTTCCAGAAAAATAATTCATTTTTTTTAGTTTCTTTCACACTCCCCACCCAAGTGAATTTTCCAAAAACAAACAGTACCCGTTTCTTTAAAAGAGCTTCCAAATACCAATTATCACAACTGTAACATCTTCAGTTTTTGAGATATATGTATCCCCGTAATAGGAATTCATCTCCGTTTTCATCCCCCCCTCCACCAAGTTGATTCCCGAACCAAATGCGTGTATTTTTTTATTTTTAAAGGAGATTGCAAATACCAGTTTTCACGTTTGTAACATCTTTAGATTTTTTGGTATATACATTCATACAAATAATTCAACTAATTTTTTCAATTCATCAACCTCATGTTAAGGGTTTTTCAAAAAACAAAAGAATACGTGTTTCCTTATTTTCAAAGGAGATTCCAAATACCAATTTTCACGTCTGCAACATGTTAAGTTTTTGAGATATACTGTAGATATGCTAATTTTTAAAATTCACCCCCTTTTTCAGTCCCATTAAGTGGATTTCCCGAAAAAATATTTATGTTTCTTTACTTTTACAGGAAATTCCAAATACTAGTTTTCAAATCTGTAATATTTTAGCTGTCTGAGATAATTTGCAGATATTGTCTTTTTTAAAATTCAGCCCGTTTGTCACTCCTGTTCACCCCCTATTTATCGGATTATCCAAAAACAGAAAAATACGTGTTTATTTTCAAAGGAGATTTCAAATAACAATTTTCATGTCTGTAACATCTTCAGTTTTTGAGATATAAGTCTCCTCATAAAAGGTGTTCTACCCCCCTTAATGGGATTTTCCAAAAACAAAAACTAGTGTTTCTTTATTTTTGAAGAAGATTCCACATACCAATTTTTACGTCTGTAAACATTTAAGTTTTTGAGATAAAGATATCCTCATTTTAAAAATTCACCCCTGTTTTGACCTTCTTAGCACCGGAATATCCAAAAATCCTCATTTCTTTAAGTCCAGTAGTTTTGGCTCGGCTATGATGAATCAGTCAGCCGGGAAAGTTATTATATAGGCTATAGTTAGTTATTTTAGAATCAGTGGAGTTACTGATGAACCTAGGTGCAGTTCCTACCTATTTAGTCGTTTTCAGAATGTTAGGTAAGGCCTGTAGCAGATGTTCCAGTACGCAGCTTTTATGTACACGCCCTGGGAGAGAAAGAATTATTATCATGCTCTATCAAAATTCGAGGGATCCATTCTGGTGAACTCTGGCGCCCATACTATGGACTTTTCGATCAATTATTTTTATTAATTTAATTTATTTTATTAAGTTTTTGAGTAATTTTCTTTATGATAATGTATTATTGTTCACAAACAGTTACACATGGGACACGTATCTGTTAGCCCACATTCGGGAAGTAGTGGGCTCGAACCCAACTGTCGGCAGTCCTGAAAATGGATTTTCGTGGTTTCCCATTTTCAGTCTTGCCTAAGCCACCGACAAAGGAGGTCGCATTGAGCGGTGAGTCCCGGGAGGGGGAGTGGAGTTCGAGAGTGTGGAGTGCTGGAAGGTCGCCGAGAAGTGGGCCGACAATGATTGGTATAGAGCAGTACAGAGCGACGATAGGAAGATGGCAAAGGAAAATAAAGAAGGAAAAGGAGCCAGGTGGGGGTAAAATGGATATGGAGAGGAAAGGAGAACTATTGTTATCGGCAGCAGTGATTGTAATTTTATTATGTATTGGGGGAGTCGAGTTGAACCCAGGCCCGTCATCTAGGAGAAATGAGGAAAGAGAAAATATGGACGCAATCAAAAGAGCTGTACGAGAGGTGTTGACAGAAGTTTGCCCTTTCGGGCAGATAAAAGAGATGATTGAAGAACAGACCAGTAAGATTGAAAAAATGGAAGTATGGATAAGAGGAAAAACGGACGACATAGCAGCACAGGTGAGAAATAACACCGAGGAAGTGGTAGCATTAAGGGAAAAAGTAGGACGACTTGAAGAGGAGAATTTAAAGCTGAAAGTAGAAGTGGAAGCGAATACTTTACATAGAAGGAAGACGTGCTTGTTTATTTATGGAGTGCCTGAGGAGACGAGTGAACTCAAAGTAATTACAACTTATAAAGTAGTGAACCTAATACAGGGAAAAATGAAAATAAATTTTAGTGAAGTGGATATTGACGATGTGCAGAGAGTGGGGAGAACTAGAGGCAATAGGCCTATAAAGGTTCAATTGTTTTCAACGTTGATGACGGATATTGTGTTAGCAAATGCGGGAAATGTCCAGAGGGATAAAATATGGATAAGGAGAGACGTGGGAAGTGACGCGATCAGAAATGAGAGGCTACTCAGAAAACAAAAGATGCTGGCTGTAAAACAGGGGCTGAGGGCAACTATCAGAGGTCAAAATTTAGTGGTGTCAGACAGGAATTGGAAGAGAATCTGGTCTGTGGATAGATTGATGGATTTAGAATTGAAGTTAAAACAAGAGGGAGAAAAGGAGAGTAGTGCAATAAACTGTAGGCAAGTGAGGCGAAATACAAATAGCAGTGCGCTGAGGATGGACTTAGAGATGCAGTCAAAGCGGGCTGAAGAAAAAGGGAGTAGTACAGCGATTAGTGAAGAGGATAGGCAAAATACAAGAAGTATCAGTGTACCGTGTGAAGAGAGGCAGGGGGAGGTGTCAAGTGATAAAGTGACCGATAGCAGTGTTCAGAGTGAAGAAGTGCGGGTAGAGAGGCCAAGTGAGAATGTGGCTATTTGCAGGGAAGAGAGAAGTAAGGGAAGTGTATGCAGTGAAGTAAGGGAAGAGCAGGGTAAGAGGCTCGGGCAGAAGCTCGATCTGACGAGAGATCTGAGCAGGGGCCTACATGTCGAACAGAGAGAGAGAGAATTGATGGCCATGTTGGAGGCTGTTTATAGTAAGAAGAAATAAAGAGCAGGATTGGCGAAGAAGTAAGAGATGTAGGTGGTGTTGTGGAGTTGGATTATATGAGTGATTGGTATTTGTTATTCATTGCCGAAATTTTTTGAAGATGGAGAGGTAATTTTATTAGGTTATGATGGTATTTATTTGTGAAGGCTGGAATGTGGTGATGATATGTGGAGCTGGAGGAGTGGTGGCAAATTTATGTTATAGGGTTGAAATGTGGTGTTGGAGAAGTGGTGGTATAAGATGGTGGATGGTAGAAGGTGAGTGTAATGGTAGAAGAAGTAGAGGTGGTATAAGGGGTGGAGTTGGTGTTGTATTGCTGAAATGTGGTGTTGGAAAATATGGAGGGCTTGGTATTTATGATTATATGTTATGATTAATTTATGAAGTGTTATGATATGTTATAGGGTTGAAGTGTTATATCGTTGGAATGTGGTATGAGAGAAGTGGTGATATAAGTAGAGGTGGTATATGATGTGGAGTTGGTGTTGTTTATTAGGTTATGATGGTATTTATTTGTGAAGGCTGAAATGTGGTAATGGAGAAGTGGTATATTTATTGTTGATATTTGGAGTTGGAGGAGTGGTTGTAAATGTGGTGTTGGATAAGTGTTATATCGTTGGAATGTGGTGTGGGAGAAGTGGTGATATAAGTAGAGGTGGTATATAATGTGGAGTGGGTGTTGTATTGCTGAAATGTGGTGCTGGAAGTATTGAAGGCTTAGTATTTATGTTTAGGTGATGTATGGTTTTGGTATTGAGATGGTTTATTTATGGCTGATTTCGTGGGAGTTGGGAGGTGGTATTATTGTATTGGTGTCTGGTATGAGTATTTAATTTTTTGGAGCTGGAGAGAGGTGGGTTTATTATCATTTTGTAAATTTTGGTTTGTTTGTATAGAGAGGAGGAAGAGATATGATGTTGGAGAGTTGTTGGTATATGAGTGATTGGTATTTGTTATTATGGAGTGTTATGGCGGAATGAAATGAAAGGAAGCGATGTTAACGCGGATTGGTAAAAGCTGTGGTATGATGGATTGGAATGCAATGACGGAATATTGTTGTTATTATTTAGCCTTTTACTATAGGAGGTGGAATCTGAAAGATTGAAAGCAATGTTAGTGTTATGGCTGGTTTGGAATGCAATCTGGTAATGTTGCTGTGGTAGCTTATTCTGGAGTAGGTCAGGGAACAATAGAGGTGATGAAAATGCTGAAGCAAGAAGGTTGCGTACGTGTGAGTGATAACAAGCAGGAAGTTGTAACACCAGCAGTAGAATGTAAACATTGACCAGGCTGTTGTGAACTGGTTGTAGATGGAGTTGGTTCTGGTATAGAACCGGGGCGTTATTGTTCATTTCATTTTATTTTATTTTGTATATGTTGGAGAGGGGTGGCTTAGGTTGGACTACGTTTATTAATCTTATTAGTTATTTATTTATTTATTATTATTATGAACATGTATTCGGGGCTGAACGCCTGTTTTGTTCATTAATAAATACAATACAATACATTGGTTTCCCATTTTCACATCAGGCAAATACTGAGGCTGTACCTTTATTATGGCCACGGTCGCTTCTTTCTCACTTCTAGCTCACATCGTCTCCATAATACCTATCTGTGTCGGTGTGACGTAAATAAATGGTAAAGAAAGTAATAATAATAATAATAATAATAATAATAATAATAATAATAATAATAATAACCTGCGGGTTGAGTTGGCTATCTATGAAATTGCAGGTTTTCTACTGATAAGACTGAAGGAGAGCCAGGTTGAGCGACTCAGGTGATTGAGCCCGGACCTTCTGAATCGAAATTGGCGGCTTCGATTCCGGCTCAGTCCGGTTGTATTTGAAGGTCCAAGCAAGAATGAGTACCAACATAGTTGGGGATGGGTCGGATCTGGTTATGACAGCGTGGGAGAAGTTTGAGGGATCAGAGATTGTTGGCAGCGGGATACTGTGTAGGAGGCATACTAACTCAAGGGTAATCGGGGATTTAAATGAGTCTATAAAGTGGGCATGTGAGAACCTGCAAGAGAGATTTGTGAATCCTAATCGGTGGATAGGAGATGGTGATCTTTAGGGGATTTGTTTAGAAGGGTTAGAGGGAGGTACATTCAGGTACATGCGGTGGACTAGGTACCGGTGGTGAGAGTACAGGGAAGTGGAAGTTAAGTAAGGATGACATAAAGTTGTTAGTGCTAAACAGCAGACGTATTGTAAGGCAAGGAAGATTTAAGTAAATTAATAGATATATACTGAATTATACCAAATATTGAAATAGGAGTTGAACAATGGTTAAGAAGTGATATTACGGATGTGGGTATTTCCTCTCGGAACTGAAGTAGAGACAGAATGGATTCGTTAGGAGGGGGAGTATTCATACTGGCAAAAAAGGAATTTGTAATTAATGAAAAAGGTAAGCATTAGAAACATGAAACATGAAATGCTATGTGTCGGGCTCACCTGTAAAGATAATAGGCAACTTGATGTTTCCGGAGTGTACAGACCTGGAGGGGCTGAAGCGGACACGGAATTATTTCGTAAGATAATCAGTGTCCGCCTCTGTGGTGTCGTGGTTAGTGTGATTAGCTGCCAGGCCCGCAGGCCCGGGTTCGATTCCCGCCTCTGCCACGAAATTTGAAAAGTGGTACGAGGGCTGGAACTGTGTACACTCAGCCTCAGGAGGTCAACTGAGTAGAGGTGGGTTTGATTCCCACCTCAGCCATCCTGGAAGTGGTTTTCTGTGGTTTCCCACTTCTCCTCCAGGTAAATGCCGGGATGGTACTTAAGGCCACGGCCGCTTCCTTCCCTCTTCCTTGTCTATCCCTTCCAATCGTCCCATCCCGCACAAGGCGCCTGTTCTGCATAGCAGGTGAGACTGCCTGGGCGAGGTACTTGTCATCCTCCCCAGTTGTAGCCTCCGACCCAGAGTCTGAAGCTCCAGGACACTGCCCTTGAGGCGGTAGAGGTGGGATCCCTGTCTGAGTCCGATGGAAAAACCAACCCTGGAAGGTAAACGAATTAAGAAAGAAAGAAAGAAAGAAAGAAAGAAAGAAAGAAAGAAAGATAATCAGTTATGTGGGAAGGGACACAGAAAGGGACGTGATTGTAAAGGGTAATCTCAATTTAAGGAAACTTGAATGACAAAAAAAAAAAAAAAAAAAAAAGATCAACAAATGGTAAAGTTAATCTAGTAAGGACAGCTGAATTAGGAAGTGAGGGAACCACCTAGAGTGAAGAATATTCTAGACGTGGTGCTGATGGAACCAGATGAGCTCTACAAAGAAACTGAAGTGACAAATGGTATAAATGATCAGGAAACTGTTTTAGTCGTAGTTAAAAATAAATATGGTAGAAAGGAATGTTGTAAAAGTAGGACTGTTAAACAGTACCAAACGGTAGATAAGGGAGGCATGAGGGAGATTTTTAAAATAACTGTAATCGGTGAAAAATACACTGACTGACAGTGACAATGCAACACCAAGGAGGAGTGGTTCGAAAGGGATGAAAGTTGGGGGAAAAAACAGAGACGGCACGGATGAATAATTGATGTTTATTTCAAACCGATATGCAGGTTACACAATGCGCACGGCATCGACTCAGTAGGATGTAGGACCACCGCGAGCGGCGATGCACGCAGAAACACGTCGAGGTACAGAGTCAATAAGAGTGCGGATGGTGTCCTGAGGGATGGTTCTCCATTCTCTGTCAACCATTTGCCACAGTTGGTCGACCGTACGAGGCTGGGGCAGAGTTTGCAAACGGCGTCCAATGAGATCCCACACGTGTTCGATTGGTGAGAGATCCGGAGAGTACGCTGGCCACGGAAGCATCTGTACACCTCGTAGAGCCTGTTGGGAGATGCGAGCAGTGTGTGGGCGGGCATTATCCTGCTGAAACAGACCATTGGGCAGCCCCTGAAGGTACGGGAGTGCCACCGGCCGCAGCACATGCTGCACGTAGCGGTGGGCATTTAACGTGCCTTGAATACGCACTAGAGGTGACGTGGAATCATACGCAATAGCGCCCCAAACCATGATGCCGCGTTGTCTAGCGGTAGGGCGCTCCACAGTTACTGCCGGATTTGACCTTTCTCCACGCCGACGCCACACTCGTCTGCGGTGACTATCACTGACAGAACAGAAGCGTGACTCATCGGAGAACACGACGTTCCGCCATTCCCTCATCCAAGTCGCTCTAGCCCGGCACATGCCAGGCGTGCACGTCTATGCTGTGGAGTCAATGGTAGTCTTCTGAGCGGACGCCGGGAGTGCAGGCCTCCTTCAACCAATCGACGGGAAATTGTTCTGGTCGATATTGGAACAGCCAGGGTGTCTTGCACATGCTGAAGAATGGCGGTTGACGTGGCGTGCGGGGCTGCCACCGCTTGGCGGCGGATGCGCCGATCCTCGCGTGCTGACGTCACTCGGGCTGCGCCTGGGCCCCTCGCACGTGCCACACGTCCCTGCGCCAACCATCTTCGCCACAGGCGCTGCACCGTGGACACATCCCTATGGGTATCGGCTGCGATTTGACGAAGCGACCAACCTGCCCTTCTCAGCCCGATCACCATACCCCTCGCAAAGTCGTCTGTCTGCTGGAAATGCCTCCGTTGACGGCGGCCTGGCATTCTTAGCTATACACTTGTCCTGTGGCACACGACAACACGTTCTACAATGACTGTCGGCTGAGAAATCACGGTACGAAGTGGGCCATTCGCCAACGCCGTGTCCCATTTATCGTTCGCTACGTGCGCAGCACAGCGGCGCATTTCACATCATGAGCATACCTCAGTGACGTCAGTCTACCCTGCAATTGGCATAAAGTTCTGACCACTCCTTCTTGGTGTTGCATTTGCTCTGTCACTCAGTGTATTTCTAAATGATGTGACCAGCCTGCGGGTATGGTTTAAGTCAATTGTTAAGGAGTGTTAAAACAGGTGTGTGCCTTTAAAGATGGTAAGGAACGGTAAATGCAAACTCGTGTCATCCCGAGGTGGTGCAGCTCTTTTCACGCACACCTCAAACGGAGGTGAGCTGTATTTACTATTTCAACCACATACCAACCCTTCTGCCATTCTTAAATTTCTGGCAGTACCGGGAAATGAACGCGGGCGCCCGAGGACGGCAGCTAATAATGCTAACCGTTACACTACGGAGGCGGACGAAAGGAGCGGTGAAGACCCACTATATTATAACAGAGAAATAAAGATATGTAGGCGGCGCGGGTTAGAAAGAAACAGAGATTGGAAATGTTGTGGAAGTGAGAAGAGATAGAAGGAAATTGCTATAAAATTGAGTATAACAAAAAAGCCAGTTAAGGAGAACTTGATGGCGAATATTGTTGACCCTCGTATAACTTTTTGTGAAGAATGGAAGGGTACTTATGAGCACTTGTACTTTTAGGCAGAAACAGGTTCCGGGAAGGACATTCGAGGAACCATTAATGAACAAGGAGAAGGTGTATGTGGGTTTAACGATGGCAGAAGTGTTTAATCAGCAGTATGTACAAATAATTGGACATAAGGATAACGTCCACATAGTGAAGTGAGTAATCGTAGCAGATTGCTGAAATTTATCGATGATAATAACTACTGTACATTTGCAAAACGATTAAAAATATTTGAAAGCTAGAAAAGCAGTAGCATTGCTTGGGATATATTAAAGGTAATGGGTTGAATATGGTACCATATCTGAAGTACTTATTTTATTACTGTTTGTTTGCGGAAGCTATATCAAATAAATTGAGATTTGCTATAATAGCCCCGATGTACAAATGAAAGGGTGTTCAACATAAAGCGGATAATTACAGACCAATCAGCTCGAAATGTGTTGCATGTGAGTTCTGGGAAAGCATTCTTTCTGATTATACAGTACTATACAGTATACACATCTGAGAAATTACTGCCTGGGGTGATAAAAGGCAGCTCGGATTAAGGAAAGGTCATGTCCGTGAGGCTCAGCTTCCAGGATTAGAGCAAGATATGGCAGATATTTTAGAGTCAGGAGGTCAAGTGGTCTGTATCGGTATTGTTAGGGTGGATCATGAGACTATTGACGAAAATGAGGGCTATCGGACTATACAAAAGAGTGATTATTATAATGGATAGCTAAATTTTTAGAAAACAAAACTCCGTAATTTAGAGGACATGAAGCATTATTTGGTCCGCCTCTGTGGTGTAGTGGTTAGTGTGAGTAGCTGACACCCCCGGAGGCCCGGGTTCGATTCCCGGTTCTGCCACGAAATTTGAAAAGTGGTACGAGGGCTGGAACGGGGTACACTGGGAGGTCAACTGAGTAGAGGTGGGTTCAATTCCCATCTCAGCCGTCCTGGAAGTGGTTTTCCGTGGTTTCCCACTTCTCCTCCACGCAAATGCCGGGATAGTACCAAACTTAAGGCCACGGCTGCTTCTTTCCCTCTTTCTTGTCTATCCCTTCCAATCGTCCCATTCCCTCGCAAGACCCCTGTTCAGCATAGCAGGTGAGGCCGCCTGGACCCCCGACCCAAAGTCTCACGCTCCAGGACACTGTCCTTGAGGCAGTAGAGGTGGGATCTCTCGCTGAGTCCGAGGGGAAAACCAACCCTGGAGAGTAAACAGATTAAGAAGAAGAAGAAGAAGAAGAAAGGAAGAAATACTACAAGGCAGTGTGAGTGATGTAGTTGTAAGACACTTGGAATTGCTAGTATCCACACTCAGACCACCTTTTACGCCTCTTGTTGAGAAAATCTCGTGAATTAGAAATCCCTTCTTTGAAACTGCCCTCCCTTGAGGAATAAATTAAACTGTGATATGGGTGGAGAATCAGATGTCCGACTCGTTGGCTGAATCGTCAACGTACTGGCTTTCGGTTCAGAGGGTCCCGGGTTCGATTCCCGGCCGGGTCCTGGATTTTAATCGCTTCTGATTAATTCTTCTGGCTCGGGGACTGGGTGTATGTGTCCGTCCCAACACTCTCCTCATCACATTCAGACAACATATCACACTGCCAACCACCACAGAAACACGCAGTAGTGATTACATCCCTCCATATAGGGTTGCGTCAGGAAGGGCATCCGGCCATAAAACAGGGCCAAATCCACATGTGCTACGCAGTCCTTACTCGCGACCCCACAGATGTGGGGAAAAGCGGTAGCAAAAGAAGAAGAAGAAGATGGGTGGAGAATGATATGGAGTGGCATATTTAGCTCCAGGAAGTTCTATGAAGGTATGCACGTCACTGATCGACATTTTGTGTCCATGACATCCCTTATGCCCGACAATTTCTAGAAAGGAAATACTGCGTTTAATGCCTCTCACGACAACATGCCCGTGTGAGTGTACCTTTTCTGCTCTCACAAAAATGTGAACGAAATACAGAAACAAAGCTAATGTAGAAGCTGATCCTCGGTTTGAGTGACGACGCTTGTAAAACGCTTGGTCTTTGGAAAACGGCACCATCCGTCCCATTGATCCAGCAACCGCAACAAGTGAATTATTTCAAGTAAATTTCCAGATTCAGACCGTTGTAATTATTTGCCAAGTGCCACTCTCTTTTATCTATATATATAAAATAGCTTGTCCTGACTGACTGACTGACTGACTGACTGATTCATCATCGCCGAGCCAAAACTACTGGACATAAAGAAATGAAATTTTGGGCATAGATTCATATTAAGATGTAGGTGCTCGCTAAGAAAGGATTTTTGGATATTCCTTCGCTAAGGGGGTGAAAAGGGGGTTGGAATTTTAAAATGAGTGTATCTATATCTCAAAACTTTGAAAGTTTACAGATGTAAAAATTGGTATTTAGAATCTCCTTTAAAAATAAGGAAATACGTATTTTTTTGTTTTCAGAAAATCCCAATAGGAGGGGTGAAAACGGTAAAAATGGGGGTTGGATGCCTTTAATCAGAATACCGGTACTTATATCTCAGAAACTGAAGATATTACAGACCTGAAAATTGGTACTTTTGATCTCTTTTAAAAATAAAGAGACATGTATTTTTTTGTTTTTGAAAAATCAAATTAATGGGAGGGTGAAAAGGGGGGTGAATTTTTAAAAACAGTGCATCTATATCTCAAAACTTTTAAAGTTTACAGATGTAAAAATAGGTATTTAGAATCTTCATTAAAAATAAAGAAACACGTATTTTTTTGTTTTCGGAAAATTCCAATAGGAGGGGTGAAAAGGGGTGAAAATGGATTGAATGCATTTAATGAGGATACTTATATCTCAGAAACTGAAGATATTACAGACCTGAAAATTGATACCTTTGATCTCTTTTAAAAATAAAGAAACACGTATTTTTTTGTTTTTGGAAAATCCAAATAATGGGGGTGAAAAGGGGGGTGAATTTTTAAAATGAGTGTATCTATATCTCAAAACTTTTAAAGTTTATAGATGCAAAATATGGTATTTAGAGTCTCCTTTAAAAATAAAGAAACACTTTTTTTTTGGAAAATCTCGATAGGAAGGGTGGAAAAGGGTGAAAAAGAGGTTGAATGCCTTTAACGAGGCTACTTATATTTCAGAACCTGAAGATATTACAGACCTGAAAATTGGTATTGGGGATCCACTTTAAAAATAAGGAAACACGTATATTTTCGTTTTTGACAAAATCCGGATAATGGGGGGTGAAAAGGGGGGTGAATTTTTAAAATGATTGTGTCTATATCTTAAAACTTTAAAAGTTTACAGATGTAAAAATTGGTATTTAGAATCTCCTTTAAAAGTAAAGGAATAAGTATTTTTTCGTTTTCTGTAAATCCCAATAGGAGGGGTGTAAAAGGGTGAATAGTGGGTTGAAGGCCTTTAATGAGGATACATATATCTCAGAAACTGAATATATTACAGAACTAAAAATTTGTATATGGGATCTCCTTTAAAAATAAAGAAACGCGTATTCTTGGAAAATCCGATGAAAAGGGGGGGGGGGGAAGAATTCTAAAATTAATTGACTTAATTGTATGAGAATACATACATCTAATAAAAACTAAAGTTGTTACGGACGTGAAAATTGGTATTTTGATCTCCTTTAAAAACAAAGAAATACGCGTTTTGTGGGGGAAACCATCTTGGGGGGCGGGAGTGGAAAGGAGTTGAATTCCTTTCATGAGGACACATAAATAAAAAACTGAAGAAGTTAGAGTCGTGATAATTGGTATTTAGAAGATCCTTTACTATTAAAGAAACAAGTATTTTTTGCCGGAAAATTCACTTAAGGGGGGGGGGAGGAGAAGTGTGAAAGGAAGTAAAAAAAAAAGCGAATTATTTTTATGGGGATACTTATATCCCAAAACTCAAGGTAATAGACGTGAACATTGGGGTTTGGAATCTCCTTTAAACATAAAGAAACACTCCTTCTTTTAATTTTTTTTTGGGGGGGGGTAAATAAACTTAACGGCGGTGGGGTGTAAAAGGAGGTGAGACCAATTGATTTTGCTGTTCATAATGTACTTATAAGGAGCCTCCGTTGCTCAGGCGGCAGCGCGCTGGCCTCTCACAGCTGGGTTCCGTGGATCCCGGTCACTCCATGTGACATTCGTGCTGGACAAAACGGAGGCGGGACAGGTTTTTCTCCGGATACTTCGCTTTTCCCTGTCATCATCCATTCCAGCAACACTGTCCAATATTTCATTTCATTTGTCATTCATCGATCATTGTCCCAAAGGAGTGCTTCGGCAGCCGGCACAATTCCTACTGTCGCCGCTAGATGGGGCTTTATTCATTCCATTCCTGACCCTGTCGAATGACTGGAAACAGGCTGTATATTTTCGATGTACTTATTCTGATCATAAACCGATCTTTTTAATCTTTCCTGGGTTCGTTTTCAACAGCCAACTTTTCCTTCGGAGAACGTTCTTATATTACAGTAGATTCTCCTGGCATATAAATAAAAATTTAAACACATTTGAAATAAACGATAGGAATGAGATTGACCGTCCAATTGTTCACTTCTATAATAAGGTCAATAATGCACGGAAGTATGTCATTCGTATCGCCAGAAATCCCGCACACTTGCCTACGCGCGACATTGGTGCTGGTCACATTCTCAACAATAACAATGGCAGCAGATGTAATTTACCGCCAAGTAGCGGTCTTGCATCTTTCTGTGGGGTCCAGTACATCTATAATAATAATAATAATAATAATAATAATAATAATAATAATAATAATAATAATAATAATAATAATAATAATAATAATAATAATAATAATAATAATAATAATAATAATAATAATAATAATAATAATAATAATAATAATGTTCTGGACCGTCGTCAAATGTGCGGATCGCGGTGGAAACGGGTCCTGGACAGGTAATGACTAAGAATGCAGTCTGGCCGTGGGTTCAGTACCGCCAAGGCACCCAAGACAACACCACGCCGGATCTCCTGAAGGATTTGTTCCATATTAAAAATGCTTATAAGGAAGATGGCAAAGATTTAGGGACCCAACTGACAGGGTGGAATACCTGGACCTAGCCTGGGAAGTACGAAATCGATTGCTGGAAAAAAAGATTGAAAAATGGGAGGAAACTTGCCATAATCTATTAGAAAACGAGTCAGATCGCGAATTTTGGCGGATTCTCGCAGAAAACGATTCAGATCGCGAATTTCGGCTGATTATATATCTAAAACAACATTCAATTATAAATTTCAGTATAATACCGTAGCGAAGCACGGGTATCTTGCTAGTAATGTATAAAGTATATTTACCGAGCTCGATAGCTGCAGTCGCTTAAGTGCGGCCAGTATCCGGTATTCGGGAGATAGTAGATTCGAACCCCACTGTTGGCAGCCCTGAAAATGGTTTTCCGTGGTTTCCAATTTTCACACCAGGCAAATGGTAGGGCTGAACCTTAATTAAGGCCACGGTCGCTTCCTTCCCACTCCTAGTCCTTCGATGCCCCATCGTCGCCATAAAACCTGTCTGTGTTGGTGCGTCGTAAAGCAACTAGCAAGAAAATGTATATTTATGTAAAAAATATATAAACCAAACCAAACCCCATGGCACTACAGCCCTTCAAGGGCCTTGGCCTACCAAGCGACCGCTGCTCAGCCCGAAGGCCTGCAGATTACGAGGTGTCGTATGGTCAGCACGACGAATCCTCTCGGCCGTTATTCTTGGCTTTCTAGACCGGAAAAAATATATATTTATGTAAAAAATGAAATGGCGTATGGCTTTTAGTGCCAGGACGTGTCCCAGGACTTCGGCTCGCCAGGTGCAGGTCTTGTGATTTGACTCCCGTAGGCGACCTGCGCGTCGTGATGAGGATAAATGATGATGAAGACGACACATACAACCAGCGCCCGGGCCAGCGGAATTAACCAATCATGGTCAAAATTCCCGACCTTGCTGGGAATCGAACCCGGGACCCCTATGACCAAAGGCCAAGGATCCGGACTATATTTATGTAAATGAAGTTGAATTAAGTTTTCAAATAAAGTAAATATGAATCCTAAATTATACGAATAAAATGAAACATAGTCTCATTACAAAGTTCCGTTTTTGTTTTGTTTACTGAATGCAGTATTATGTTCTGTGGCTAAGGGGTCCTTGGACATGCGTGCGATATGTACAGGAAATCTCAGAGACAACAATTTTGGGAAACCCTGGTCTAGACTATGAATAATTTCATTGACGCTGTTTAAAATGGTAGTTTAGGGGAAGGCCAATAATGTAATTATCAAATATCTTGTTATTAGTGGTCCTATCGATAAATACTACACAAAAAGTTATAGAGACCGGGCGAGTTGGCCGTGCGCGTAGAGGCGCGCGGCTGTGAGCTTGCATCCGGGAGATAGTAGGTTCGAATCCCACTATCGGCAGCCCTGAAAATGGTTTTCCGTGGTTTCCCATTTTCACGCCAGGCAAATGCTGGGGCTGTACCTTAATTAAGGCCACGGCCGCTTCCTTCCAACTCCTAGGCCTTTCCCATCCCATCGTCGCCCTAAGACCTATCTGTGTCGGAGCGACGTAAAGCCACTAGCAAAAAAAAAAAAAAAAAAAAAAAATAGCAAAAGTTATAAATAATGCAATTTCCGATTATATAAGTCTTGTACATTTTTACCGTGCTGGCTATGATAACAGAAATAATCATAATTTAGACTTTTGGTGCTTAATCCATGTCAGTGCTGAGCATCGCTAACAAGAAATATTGTTCATTCGTGTTTAACTTTCGCAGGTGGGAGTTTTTGTCTTAAAGCAAGAAACGCGTGGTCATCAGCGCATACCGGCAAGGAAAATGGTAAAGATCACTATCAATTCGAGGAAAAATATCGTGAAGGAACGTCATGAAAGGAGGAGGAAGACTCCCTGTACACTGAATATCCTAATATCAAAGAGTCGGAAGAAAACTAAATATGAAGGCCTTCAATATCAAAAGCTCATACAAGTGATCAAGTGTAACATTACATTGACTATTGTTTGTTGAGATGTGGTTTGTCCCCTCTGTTGCCACTCATCTCCGATAGACGGCATTACTGCTGAGTGCCCAGTAGAACAGCCTGCCTGAAATGTAGCTGAAGAGTTAGATAACTTTTTTAAGCATGCCATTTCTCTAGTTCATACATGTTCTTCTAACTACTGATACGTGACATACTGGTTCATCATAGTATTCGTCCGCCTCCGTAGCGTAACGGATAGTGTTATTAGCTGCAGTTCTCGGGGGCCCGAATTCTATTCCCGGTACTGACAGAAATTTAAGAATGGCAGGAGGGCTGACATGTGGTTGAAATGGCACATGTAGCTCACCTCCATTGGGGGTATGCCTGAAAAGACCTGTACTACCTCGGGATGAGGAAAGGAGTTTACATTTTATCATAGTAATCCAGTTATTCGATCCCTGCTATCAGGCGCTAAGATGAATGGGCAGGGTGCACACTTAACGGAAAACGGCAGAGCAGTGCTCACCGCTGTCTGTGGCGGGGTCATTCCAGTGCTGGAACTTAGCGTTGTTAGAACGGCAGCATAGTACTGTTCGTGAAAAGGAAGAAACTATGCCATTTTTCGTTTGATCGAACATTTCACGTGACAGCTTTGCTTTTAAACGCAACATTCCAGTCCGTTAATATTGTATTCTGACAAGAATACTGACGTCGTTGTAACGACCTACGCCGAGTTCAGTTATAGTATTTGCCTGTGTCTATTACAGCATCGCGGGAAAATGGATGGGTGGGTTTAAATGGAACTTGGTATTTCAGTTTAGAATAAGGTCGAGTCTGATCTTAGTTATAAGTTGTTGTTAAGAAGTTTCAGCTGGACGGGGTGCTAAAGCATAAAATTCAATGTATCCCTCTTATGGTTCGTTTTACACGAAAATAGCTCATGGCGATATTTTGTTGTATAACGTTTTCTGACATAGCCAAAAATAAAGGAAATATGGGTGGAAGTTTAAGTACAAGACACGGTAATTAACTATGTAGACTGTAAAGAGAATTGCTATGTACATTGTTCCGGCAATGTTTTAAATGTTTTGTACATCTGCCAGTAGTTTTTGAATATTAACTCCATACTTGGCTTCCTTTCATGTGTGAGGAAAGAGATCAAATCAAGGTCAGCAATAATGTAACAAAAATATGAAAGCGCAAAGGGCCACACAGAGTAAGGAAGTGAGTACGTTACAAGCCGCTGGCAGGTAGAGGCCTGCCCACTAATGTGTATCAAAATCTGGGGAACAATATGAAGTATGGACATGCTAAGTGACTGTCCACCAAACGACGTGCTCTGTAGCTAGTAAAGAGCTGGAATCACAGATAACGCTTTTTGCGGAAGATGTTATACTGCATAGAATAATAAATAAGTTACAAGATTGTGAGCGACTGCAACAAAGACCTCAACAATATTGTGAGATTGACAGCAGGCAATGGGATGGTGGCGAAAGCAGTGAAAAGTCAGGGCGGAATTTCCTCAAAGAGGAAAAGTGCTCTCAGTTCTAATTGTTGTGCGGATGGAGTGAAAGAACCTCAAGAAGATTTTTGTAAGTACCTGGGTGTCATTAGGGTAATCACAATAACGAGGTTGTAAACAAAGGTTACATATCTCTTCAGGTGGTGATGAGGGTATATAGAGATGTAGTAAGGATGTGGCCCGGGTTCGATTCCCGGCTCTGCCACGAACTTTGAAAAAGTGGTTTGAGGGCTAGAACGGGTTCCACTCAGCGTCGGGAGGTCAACTGAGTAGAGGAGGGTTCGATTCCCACCTCAGCCATCCTCGAAGTGGTTTTCCGTGGTTTCCCACTTCTCCTCCAGGAAAATGCCGGGATGGTACATAACTTAAGGCCACGGCCGCTTCCTTCCCTTTTCCTTGTCTATCCCTTCCAATCTTCACTTCCCCCCTCCCCACAAAGCCCCTGTTCACCATAGCAGTTGAGGCCGCCTGGGCGAGACACTGGTCCTCCACCCCAGTTGTATCCCCCAGATCCAAAGTCTCACGCTCCGGGACACTGCCTTTGAGGTGGTAGAGGTGGGATCCCTCGCTGAGTCCGAGGGAAAAACCAACACTGGAGGGTGAACGGATTAAGAAGTAGAATAAGAAGAAGAAGTAAGGATGTAAAAGAGAGGGCGTGTAAGTCACTGGTAAGATTCTAGTTAGAGTATTGTTTCAGTGCATCGGACCCTCGCCTGGATTACTTGATTCGATAAGTGTAAAAGATCCAAAGGATAGGTGCACGATTTGTTCTGGGCGATATGCGACAAAAGAGTGTTTTTTTTGCTAGTGGCTTTACGTCGCACCGACACAGATAGGTCTTATGGCGACGATGGGATAGGAAAGGCCTATGAGTTGGAAGGAAGCGACCGTGGGAAACCACGCAAAACCGTCTTCAGGGCTGCCGACAGTGGGATTCGAACCCACTATCTCCCGGACGCAAGCTCACAGCCACACGCTCCTAACCGCACGGCCAACTCGCCCGGCCAAAGAGTAGTGTTACGAAAATGTTGCAAACTTTGGGTTGGGAAGACTAAGGAGTAGGGAGACAAGCTGCTCGACTAAGTGGCATGTTTCGAACTGTCAGTAGAGAGATGGCATGGAATGACAAAAGTTGACGAAGCTTGAATGGAGTTTTGAAAGTAGGAGAGATCATTATATGAATATAGGTTTAGAATTCAAGAAGTCAAATATGGGTTTAGGAAGAGGATTTTTGAAATGGAATAATTTAGCAAGGGGAATGTTCGGTATATTTCCAACTTCTTCGAAACCTTTTAAGAAAAGACTAGTTAAAAACTGATAGGGATCTGCCATCTGGGCGACAGCTCTAATTGCGGATCAGAGGTGATTGACGATTGATTGAAACAACTTCTACATGGTTCAATAATAAGACTTATACGATTTTTATGGTAACTATTTGATGGATAGACAGTGCATATCTCGTTTTTAGTCCTATAGCCTAATGTATCCTATAAGAAGGTTGTTTGAGTCATCAGTGGTTTGATGTAGCTATCCATGCTATCCTCTCCTTTGTTAACCTTTCAATTTCTATGTAACTACTGCATACCACATCTGCTCTAATCTGGTTGTCATATTCATACCTAGGCCTACCCGTACTATTCTTACCGCCTACACTTGCCTCAAAAACCAACTGAACAAGTCCTGGGTGTCTTAGGATGTGTACTATCATTCTATCTGTCCTTTTCGTCAAATTTGGCCAAATCGATCTCCTCTCACCAATTCGACTCTGTATCTCTCCATTCGTGATTCGATCTACCCATCTCACCTTCAGCATTCTTCTGTAACACCACATTTCAAAAGCTTGTATTCTCTTGCTTTCTGACTTACTAATCGTCCATGTTTCAATTCCATACAATGCCACGCTCCAGACGAACGTCTTCAAAAATATTTCTAATTCCTATATCAATATTTCCCAGAGAACCATGTGACCTTGCTGCGGTGGGGAGGCTTGCGCGTCCCAATGAAGTAGATAACCGAGCCGCAGGTGCAACCATATCGGATGGGTATCCGTCGAGAGACCAGACTAACGAATGATTCATCGAAAGTTGCAAGTCTAGATGATAAGAAGGTTAGGAGAATAAACAGTTATAAATTCTAATTCTCAAGTAATTTTTAATAGGAAGGGGAGTTAGAGACTGGAATAACTTACCAAGGGAGATGATCAATAAATTTCCAATACCTTTGCAATCATTTAAGAAAAGGCTAGGAAAACAACAGATAGGGAATCTGCCACCTGGGCGACTGCCCTAAATGCAGATCAGTAGTGACTGACTGATTGATTTTGTTTTGAGTATTACTCTGACTGTTCCTCCTGACACATCTTGCATCAAGTCGCAGAATTATTATTACATGGTATTGGTTCATTCGACTTTGGGCAATAAATTCAAACGCCAGATTAAGTGATTCACTTTCAGTTAATAGTTGTAAGAGAGTGATGAGTATCGGCGTTTAATAAAAAGGGATTAAGGAAACAATAAGTGAACATCTTAGGTTCAGGACGTCTTATCATTCACAGCCCAAACTCACAACGGACCATGAATCAATGTTAAGAAAACTTGAAACCGCTTTATACACCATCCGAAAGAGTACACTGAAATTTGTAAAACCCTCGAATATTACATCCTATCGTGCATGTATCTACGAGTTACAGGGCGGTAAAGATGTGCGGGTGGGGTTCGTCAGTGTACAATCGGAGTGAAGTTATTTTGAACTGCTGGCGTGATGTAAGAGAGAGAGAGAGAGAGAGATCACCATCAGTGCAAGAATCATGTGAACATTGTACGTCCTTTAAATTACGTATTCATGTATTTTAAATCATAACACAATAAAAACTTGGAAATAATTTATACATGTTTTACAAACACAATAAAATACTAACCTGCGGTGGTGGTGTAATCGCATGAGGGATAAAAATATTCAAGGTAAACATTTATACACTGTATGTATGAGTATGTACTGATTAAACAATTACATGTGTTGTTTGAGTCATCAGTCCATAGACTGGTTTGATGCAGCTCTCCATGCCACCCTATCCTGTGCTAACCTTTTCATTTCTACGTAGCTATTGCATCCTACATCTGCTCTAATCTGTTTGTCATATTCATACCTTGGTCTACCCCTACCGTTCTTGCCACCTACACTTCCTTCAAAAACCAACTGAACAAGTCCTGGGTGTCTTAAGATGTGTCCTATCATTCTATCTCTTCTTCTCGTCAAATTTAGCCAAATCGATCTCCTCTCACCAATTCGATTCAGTATCTCTTCATTCGTGATTCGATCTATCCATCTCACCTTCAGCATTCTTCTGTAACACCACATTTCAAAAGCTTCTATTCTCTTTCTTTCTGAGCTAGTTATCGTCCATGTTTCACTTCCATACAATGCCACGCTCCACACAAAAGTCTTCAAAAACATCTTTCTAATTCCGATATCAATGTTTGAAGTGAGCAAATTTCTTTTCTTAAGAAAGCTCTTCCCTGCTTGTGCTAGTCTGCATTTTATGTCCTCCTTACTTCTGCCATCGTTGGTTATTTTACTACCCAAATAACAATATTCATCTACTTCCTTTAAGACTTCGTTTCCTAATCTAATATTCCCTACATCACCTGCCTTCGTTCGACTGCACTCCATTACTTTTGTTTTGGACTTATTTATTTTCATCTTGTACTCCTTACCTAAGACTTCATCCATACCATTCAGCAACTTCTCGAGATCTTCTGCAGTCTCAGATAAAATAACAATATCATCGGCAAATCTCAAGGTTTTGATTTCCTCTCCTTGGACTGTGATTCCCTTTCCAAATTTCTCTTTGATTTCCTTTACTGCCTGTTCTATGTAAACATTGAAAAGGAGAGGGGACAAACTGCAGCCTTGCCTCACTCCTTTCTGGATTGCTGCTTCTTTTTCAAAGCCCTCGATTCTTATCACTGCAGACTGATTTTTATACAGGTTGTAGATAATTCTTCGCTCTCGGTATCTGATCCCTATCATCTTCAGAATCATAAATAGCCTGGTCCAATCAACATTATCGAATGCCTTTTCTAGATCTACGAATGCTATGTACGTGGGCTTGTCCTTCTTGATTCGATCCTCTAAGATCAGACGCAAAGTCAGGATTGCTTCACGTGTTCCTACATTTCTTCTGAAGCCAAATTGATCTTCCCCCAACTCAGCTTCAACTTGTTTTTCCATTCTTCTGTAAATAATACGTGTTAAAATTTTGCAGGCATGAGATACTAAACTAATGGTGCGGTAGTTTTCACACCTGTCAGCACCGGCTTTCTTGGGAATAGGTATAACAACATTCTGCTGAAAATCGGATGGGACTTCTCCTGTCTCATACATCTTGCACACTAAATGAAATAACCTTACCATGCTGGTTTCTCCTAAGGCAGTCAGTAATTCAGCGGGAATATCATCAATTCCAGGTGCCTTGTTCCTATTTAGGTCACTCACAGCTCTGTCAAACTCTGACCTCAAAATTGGGTCTCCCATTTCATCAGCATCAACAGCCTCTTCATGTTCCAAAACGAAATTATCTACATCGTTACCTTGATACAACTGTTGGATATGCTCCTGCCATCTTTCTGCTTTGTCTTCTTTCCCTAGAAGTGGCTTTCCATCTGAGCTCTTAATATTCATGCACCTAGATTTCCTTTCTCCAAAGGTTTCCTTGATTTTCCTGTATGCAGCATCTACCTTTCCCAGGACCATAGAGCCTTCGACATCCTTGCACTTCTCCTTCAGCCATTCTTCCTTAGCTACCTTGCACTTTCTATCCACTTCATTCTTTAATCGCCTGTATTCTTTTCTGCCCTCTTCATTTCTAGCATTCTTGTATTTTCGTCGTTCATCAATCAGGTCTAGTATCTCCTGAGTTATCCACTGATTCTTAGTTGATCTTTTCTTCCTTCCTAACATTTCTTCAGCAGCCCTACTGACTTCATTTTTCATGACTCTCCACTCTTCCTCTACTGTGTTTCCTTCGGCCTTTTCATTTAGTCCTTGTGCAACATGTTCCTTGAAACAATCCATCACACTCTTTTCTTTCAACTTGTCTAGATCCCATCTTTTTGCATTCTTTCCTTTCTTCAATTTCTTCAATTTCAGATGGCATTTCATGACCAACAAGTTGTGGTCAGAGTCCACGTCTGCTCCTGGGAAAGTTTTGCAATCCAACACCTGGTTTCTGAATCTCTGCCTAATCATAATGAAGTCTATTTGATACCTTCCAGTGTCTCCAGGTCTCGTCCACGTATACAGCCGTCGTTTGTGGTGTTTGAACCAAGTATTGGCGAGGACTAAATTATGGTCAGTGCAGAATTCAACCAGCCGACTTCCTCTTTCGTTCCTTTGTCCCAATCCAAATTCTCCTACTGTGCTACCTTCTCTTCCTTGGCCTACCACTGCGTTCCAGTCTCCCATCACAATTAGATTCTCGTCACCTTTGACATATTGTATTAAATCTTCTATCTCCTCATATATTCTTTCAATTTCTTCTTCATCCGCTGAACTAGTAGGCATATAGACCTGCACTATTGTGGTGGGCATTGGTTTGGTGTCTATCTTGGCGACAATAATTCTTTCACTATGCTGGTCGTAGTAGCTTATCCGCTGCCCTATTTTCTTATTCATTATTAAACCAACTCCTGCATTACCCCTGTTTGATTTCGTGTTGATAATTCGGTAATCGCCTGACCAAAAATCCTGTTCTTCCTGCCAACGTACTTCACTTATACCAACTACATCTAACTTTAGCCTATCCATCTCCCTTTTCAGATTCTCTAACCTACCACAACGATTCAAACTTCTAACATTCCACGCTCCGACTCGCAGAATGTCAGTATCCATCTTCCTGATGATCGCCCTCTCTCGTGTAGTCCCCACCCGGAGATCCGAATGGGGGACTAGTTTACCTCCGGAATATTTTACCCGGGAGGAAGCCATCATCAGTACATCATTCATACAGAGCGAGCTGCATGTCCTCGGGAGGTGGTTACGGCTGTAGTTTCCCGTTGCTTTCAGCCGTGTAGCAGTATCAACACAGCTAAGCCATGTTGAGTATTATTACAAGGCCGTATCAGTCAATCATCTAGACTGCCGCCCTTGCAACTACCGAAAGGCTGCTACCCCCCTTTCGATGAACCATTCGTTAGTCTGGTCTCTCAACAGATACCCATCCGGTATGGTTGTACCTGCGGCTCGGCTATCTGCATCATTGGGACACGCAAGCCTCCCCACCGCGGCAAGGTCACATGGTTCGCAGAGGAGGAAATACTCACCAATAATGTGGCAGTCGTGTTTAATCCCCTTCAACATATATAATCTCCCGTGAATAATAATAGCAATTAAGAAAATATGTTCGAAATGCAATAGCTTCTTGCACCATCTACATTTGAGTAAAGAAATCCGATCGCAATTATTATTGTCCTCCAAATTGAATTCGCAAGTACCACTTCCTTTCCTAATACAATAGTCTGTATTATTTTCAAAAGTTTCATTCGTGCCAATTAAGCCCGCTAATTTCCACCCATGTTAATGTAACAAAAGGAAGCGCGATGAACATTCTTGATTGTAGATCAATGACATGCGTTTGATAGTATTGTTACGCTTTTGCAAGTTCACATTGATATTACAGTATTTAACACAATGAAATCACAGATATGTCCGTCCATTGTTTTGAACATTCGGAAAAAATGCCTATCTAAAGGGTTGAAATTCAGGAGTGGTTTTTGCTGGAATGATTTGCACTTTTAACTTTTCAAATTAATAGTTATTTAGTGAAAGTACTTGATGTATTAAGTTATTATCTTTGTGGAGCGCTCAGGAATCCAACAGTAAACAGTTCGATGGACCAGTGTGAGTTAAAACTGTCAACTCCAGAAAGATACAGAAAAAGTCTTTTGTCATTTTTCCAGATTTCGACCCCTGCACACTTAAATAAACATACCCTGCTGGACAGATTGACTTGGTAGCTTTGATCCCTGCAGTACGATAAACAGATAGGGGAGACGTCCCATGATGATACAATTGGCATAATTGTGAATTAGTGACAATGGTGCCCTTGCTGACTAGGGATCATCAATCAGTGGTAAGAAAATGCAATATGCAGTATGTTGTTAGTAGTTTCATCTTTTTCTTCTTCTTTTTGTGCGAAAAACATCGTGCCAGCAGTTCAAAATAACTTCACTCCAATTGGACACTGACGACCCCTAGCCGCAGATCTTTACTGTCCTGTAACTCGTAGACACATGCACGATAGGATGTAATATTCGAGAGTTTTACATATTTCAGTGTGCTCTTTCGGACGGTGTATAAATCGGTTTCAAGTTTTCTTAACATCCACTGTTGGTCCCTTTTTAGTGCGTTCAGTTCTCATATATTCTTCCTGCCAATTTTGAATAATTCAGGTGAAATTAACGGTGATTTGCCTGCCCAATTAGGTCGATCCGACCGCTGTGATCCGTGGCTTAGCTACTGGCTTTCCTCTCGGTTGACTGAGCCTCGCATCCCGTGGGTCCTAGGTGGAATTTTCACTTGAAAAATCACATGGCACTGGGAAGGATATCTACTCTTAAATAATTAGCCGAGACCGAAAATGTGCGAGGCTGACTCCAGCGACCCAGGAATATCAAAGAAAAGCTGGAGAGTTCTTTCGTGTACATAATAGCGGGCGAGTTGGCCGTGCGGTTAGGGGCGCGCAGCTGTGAGCTTGTATCCGGGAGATAGTGGGTTCGAGCTCCACTGTCGGAAGCCCTGAGGATGGTTTCCCCTGGTTTCCCATTTTCACACCAGGCAAATAATGGGGCTGTGCCTTACGTAAGGCCATGGCCGCTTCCATCCCACTCCAAGGCCATTCCTATCCCGTAGTCTATGTCGGTGCGACGTAAAGCAAATTGTAAAGATATTGTAAAAAAAGCATACAGAGATGAGTACAAATAACAATACAGAAAGTACGGATGAATATCCGCAGTTCGTAAAATATGATTATTTTGATATTTTGCAAACTCTTTATCCGAGGGAGAAATTTGGAGTAGATTGTGATGTTTGTGAGGTAGGTAGTAGCTTCGATTGCCCCTTGGCTTATACCACCCGCCGTACCGTGCTGCAGGCAGTATGCTAGTTGCTTTACGTCGCACCGACACAGATACGTCTTATGGCGACGGTGGGAGAGGAAAGGGTTAGGAGTGGGAAGGAAGCGGCCGTGGCCTTAATTAAGGTACAGCCCCAGCATTTGCCTGGTGTGAAAATGGGAAACCACGGAAATCCATTTTCAGGGCTGCCGACATCACTGCACTGCAGGCAGCTTCAGGTAATTTGGATGCGTAAGTTGTATTAAAACTTCCTACGTAAAAGAAAAGAACGTTTTCGCACTGGAAAATATTGTAATATGCGTCAGCAAAGCCCTAAGTCGATCATCCTTAAATACTACCTAAACTACAAGCATAGCATTTTCAATTCTATTATTTTATTTTTGAAATAGTACATTATTTCAACGGCTTGTGTATTCAGGCCCCTAACAATAACCAGTAGGAAAAATGTACTTATCTCCCATATACCCTATATTTTAATATGCTAACGGCATCACCGGTTCCCTGTGAGATCTCCGAAAGTAAACACTTAATTGAGACATTTACCGAGCAAAATTTTTGAAACTGTACTTTCCAAGAGGATATAACATTTTTATTTATTTATTTATTTATTTATTTATTTATTTATTTATTTATTTATTTATTTATTTATTTATTTATTTGCCTTGTTTTGTTTAGTGCAGTTAAGGCTATGAAGCATGTTCGTACATTGAACCAAGGTGAATAGTTATCTACACGAAACTAATACTATTTACAGTTGCTAGAAAATAATTAAAAATAGCCTATAAGATAATAACAACTATGTTAGAAATGCTGATTTTATTATGAAAGGGAGGCTTGCGTGTCCCAATGAAGCAGATAGCCGAGCCGCAGGTGCAACCATATCGAATGGGTATCTGTTGAGAGACCAGACTAAGGAATGGTTCATCGATAGGGGGTTAACAGCCTTTCGGAAGTTGCAAGGGCGGCAGTCTAGATGATTGACTGAAACGGCCTTGTAATAATACTCAACATGGCTTAGCTCTGTTGTTACTGCTACACGGCTGAAAACAACGGGAAACTACAGCCGTAACTAACTCCCGAGGACATGCCGCTCTCTCTGTATGAATGATGTACTGATGATGGCTTCCTCCCGGTTAAAATATTCCGGAGGTAAATTAGTCCCCCATTCGGATCTTCGGGTGGGGACTACACGAGAGGGGGCGATCATCAGGAAGATGGATACTGACATTCTGCGAGTCGGAGCGTGGAATGTTAGACGTTTGAATCGTTGTGGTAGGTTAGAGAATCTGAAAAGGGAGATGGATAGACTGAAGTTAGATGTAGTTGGTATAAGTAAAGTTCGTTGGCAGGAAGAACAGGATTTTTGGTCAGGGGACTACAGAATTATCAACACAAAATCAAACAGGGGAAATGCAGGAGTTGGTTTAATAATGAATAAGAAAATAGGGCAGCGGGTAAGCTACCACGACCAGCATAGTGAAAGAATTATTGTCATCAAGATAGACACCAAACCAATGCCCACCACAATAGTGCAGGTCTATATGCCTACTAGTTCAGGGGATGATGAGGAAATCGAAAGAATGTATGAAGAGATAGAAGAGTTAACACAATATGTAAAAGGTGACGAGAATCTAATTGTGATGGGAGACTGGAATGCAGTGGTAGGCCAAGGAAGGGAAGGTAGTACAGTAAGAAAATTTGGATTGGGACAAAGGAACGAAAGAGGAAGTCGGCTGGTTGAATTCTGCACTGGTCACAATTTAGTCCTTGCCAATACTTGGTTCAAACACCACAAACGACGGCTGTATACGTGGACGAGACCTGGAGACACTGGAAGGTATCAAATTGACTTCATTATGATTAGGCAGAGATTCAGAAACCAGGTGTTGGATTGCAAAACTTTCCAGGAGCAGACGTGGACTCTGACCACAACTTGTTGGTTATGAAAAGCCATCTGAAGTTGAATATATTGAAGAAGGGAAAGAATGCAAAAAGATGGGATCTAGACAAGTTGAAAGAAAAGAGTGTGAGGGATTGTTACAAGGAACATGTTGTACAAGGGCTAAATGAAAAGGTTGAAGGATACACAATAGAGGAAGAGTGGATAGTCATGAAAAATGAAGTCAGTAGGGCTGCTGAAGAAATGTTAGGAAGGAAGAAAAGATCAACTAAGAATCAGTGGATAACTCAGGAGATACTAGACCTGATTGATGAACGACGAAAATACAATAATGCTAGAAATGAACAGGGCAAAAAAGAATACAGGCGATTAAAAAATCAAGTGGATAGGAAGTGCAAGGTAGCTAAGGAAGAATGGCTGAAGGAGAAGTGCAAGGATGTCGAAGGTTGTATGGTCCTGGGAAAGGTAGATGCTGCATACAGGAAAATCAAGGAAACCTTTGGAGGAAGGAAATCTAGGTGTATGAATATTAAGTGCTCAGATGGAAAGCCACTTCTAGGGAAAGAAGACAAAGCAGAAAGATGGCAAGAACATATCCAACAATTTTATCAAGGTAAAGATGTAGATAAATTGGTTCTGGAACATGAAGAGGCTGTTGATGCTGATGAAATGGGAGACCCAATTTTGAGGTCAGAGTTTGACAGAGCTGTGAGCGACCTAAACAGGAGCAAGGCCCCTGGAATTGATGACATTCCCTCTGAATTACTGACTGCCTTAGGAGAAACCAGCATGGCAAGGTTATTCCATTTAGTGTGCATGCCCCATCCGATTTTCGGAAGAATGTTGTTATACCTATTGCCAAGAAAGCCGGTGCTGACAGATGTGAAAACTACCACACCATTAGTTTAGTATCTAATGCCTGAAAAATTTTAACACGTGTTATTTAGAGAAGAATGGAAAAACAAGTTGAAGCTGAGTTGCGAGAAGATCAATTTGGCTTCAGAAGAAATGTAGGAACACGTGAAGCAATCCTGACTTTACGTCTGATCTTAGAGGATCGAATCAAGACGGACAAGCCCACGTACATGTCATTCGTTGATCTAGAGAAGGCATTCGGTAATGTTGATTGGACCAAGTTATTTAAGATTCTGAAGATGATAGGGATCAGATACCGAGAACGAAGAATTATCTACAATCTGTATTAAAATCAGTCTGCAGTGATAATAATCGAGGGCTTTGAAAAAAGAAGCACCAATCCAGAAAGGAGTGAGGCAAGGCTGCAGTTTGTCCCCCCTCCTTTTCAATGTTTACATAGAACATGCAGTAAAGGAAATCAAAGAGGAATTTGGAAAGGGAATCACAATCCAAGGAGAGGAAATCAAAACCTTGAGATTTGCCGATGATATTTTTATTTTATCTGAGACTGCAGAGGATCTCGCGAAGCTGCTGAATGGTATGGACGAAGTGTTGGGTAACGAGTACAAGATGAAAATAAATAAGTCCAGAACAAAGGTAATGGAGTGCAGTCGAACGAAGGCCGGTGATGCAGGAAAAATTAGATTAGGAAATGAAGTCTTAAAGGAAGTAGATGAATATTGTTACTTGGGTAGTAAAATAACTAACGATGGTAGAAGCAAGAAGGACATAAAATGCAGGCTAGCACAAGCAAGGAAGAGCTTTCTTAAGAAAAGAAATTTGCTCACTTCAAACATTGATACAGGAATTAGAAAGATATTTTTGAAGACTTTCGCGTGGAGCGTGGCATTGTATGGAAGTGAAACATGGACGATAACTAGCTCAGAAAGAAAGAGAACAGATGCTTTTGAAATGTGGTGTTACAGAAGAATGCTGAAGTTGAGATGGATAAATCGAATCACGAATGAAGAGATACTGAATCGAGAAATCGATTTGGCTAAATTTGACGAGAAGAAGATATAGAATGATGGGACACATCTTAAGACACCCAGGACTTGTTCAGTTGGTTTTTGAAGGAAGTGTAGGTGGTAAGAACGGTAGGGGTAGACCAAGGTATGAATATGACAAGCAGATTAGAGCTGATGTAAGATGCAATAGTTACGTAGAAATGAAAAGGTTAGCGCAGGATAGGGTGGCATGGAAGCTGCATCAAACCAGTCTATGGACTGATGACTCAAACAACAACAACAACAACAGCAATAATAATTATTATGATTCATACTTGTTAAATTGCAATTGATTTTGTGTGCAGTAACGACATTTTTTACGGTTTTCAGAGACGCCTAGGAACCGGAATTTAGTCCCGCAGGAGTTCTTTAACGTTCCAGTAAATCTACCAACACAAGCCTGACGAATTTGAGCACCTTCAAATACCACCGGTCTGAGCCAGGATCGAATCTGGTAGCACCTCAACTGCCTGAGCCATTCAGACCGGCTATATTATTATTACAAAGGACTAATAAGTTATATAGACCGTGATGATTTTCACAACTTTATTTGCTGCAAGACACCCCTCCCATGGCACAACATCCCTAGTTGTCCTGCCAAGCGACTGCTGCTCAGTCTGAAAGCTTGTATATTGCGATGTGATGTGTGGTCAGCGCGAAGAATGCTCTTGGCTTTCCTGACCGGGGCCGCTATCTCACCATCTGATAACTCATGTAGTCTGAGTGGACCTCGAACCAGCTCTCAGACACCCATAGAAATCTCTGACCTGGCTCGCTGCCCCTAGACTGCGAAAACAGCATAGTGTAGCGTGACAGCATGGTCTGGATAACCTAGGTTTAGAAGAAAGCAAGTTCTCAGTAAAACAATTTTCTGAAATTTGATTTAATTTCTTGTCTATCGAAGAATATATTATTATTATTAATAATAATAATAGATTATAAATAATAATAATAATAATAATAATAATAATAATAATAATAATAATAATAATAATAATAATAATAATATGTCTACACTAGGTGCAATTCCCTTGCGAAATTACTTCGCGATGAAATTGCGCTTAGTGTAAACGAATAATAATAATAATAATAATAATAATAATAATAATAATAATTATTATTATTATTCTTATTAAGCCGCCTCTGTGGTGTAGTGGTTAGCGTGATTAGCTGCCACCCCCGGAGGTCCGGGTTCGATTCCCGGCACTGCCACGAAATTTGAAAAGTGGTACGAGGGCTGGAACGGTGTCCACTAAGCCTCGAGAGGTCAACTGAGTAGAGGTGGGTTCGATTCCCACCTCAGCCCTCCTGGAAGTGGTTTTCCGTGGTTTCCCACTTCTCCTCCAGGCGAATGCCGGGATGGTACCTAACTTAAGGCCACGGCCGCTTCCTTCTCTCTTCCTTGCCTATCCCTTCCAATCTTCCCATCCCTCCACAAGGCCCCTGTTCAGCATAGCAGGTGAGGCTGCCTGGGCGAGGTACTGGTCATACTCCCCAGTTGTATCCCCCGACCAAGAGTCTGAAGCTCCAGGACACTGCCCTTGAGGTGGTAGAGGTGGGATCCCTCGCGAAGTCCGAGGGAAAAACCGAACCTGGAGGGTAAACAGATGATAATGATGATGATTATTATTATTATTATTATTATTGTTATTATTATTATTATTATTATTATTATTATTATTATTATTATTATTATTATTATTATTATTATTCCTCCTCTGCGAACCATGTGACCTTGCCGTGGTGGGGAGGCTTGCGTGTCCCAATGATGCAGATAGCCGAGCCGCAGGTGCAACCATATCGGATGGGTATCTGTTGAGAGACCAGACTAACGAATGGTTCATCGAAAGGGGGGTAGCAGCCTTTCGGTAGTTGCAAGGGCGACAGTCTAGATGATTGACTGATACGGCCTTGTAATAATACTCAACAAGGCTTAGCTGTGTTGATACTGCTACACGGCTGAAAGCAACGGGAAAATACAGCCGTAACTAACCGCCGAAGACATGCACCTCCCTCTGTATGAATGATGTACTGATGATGGCTTCCTCCCGGGTAATATATTCCGGAGGTAAACTAGTCCCCCATTCGGATCTCCGGGTGGGGACTACACGAGAGGGGGCGATCATCAGGAAGGCGGATACTGACATTCTGCGAGTCGGAGCGTGGAATGTTAGAAGTTTGAATCGTTGTGGTAGGTTAGAGAATCTGAAAAGGGAGATGGATAGACTAAAGTTAGATGTAGTTGGTATAAGTGAAGTACGTTGGCAGGAAGAACAAGATTTTTGGTCAGGCGACTACCGAATTATCAACACAAAATCAAACAGGGGAAATGCAGGAGTTGGTTTAATAATGAATAAGAAAATAGGGCAGCGGGTAAGCTACCACGACCAGCATAGTGAAAGAACTATTGTTATCAAGATAGACACCAAACCAAAGCCCACCACAATATTGCAGGACTATATGCCTACTAGTTCAGCGGCTGATGAAGAAATCGAAAGAATATACGAGGAGATAGAAGATTTAATACAATATGTAAAAGGTGACGAGAATCTAATTGTGATGGGAGACTGGAATGCAGTGGTAGGCCAAGGAAGAGAAGGTAGTATAGTAAGAGAATTTGGATTGGGACAAAGGAACGAAAGAGGAAGTCAGCTGGTTGAATTCTGCACTGGTCATAATTTAGTACTTGCCAATACTTGGTTCAAACACCACAAACGACGGCTGTATACGTAGACAAGACCTGGAGACACTGGAAGGTATCAAATAGACTTCATTATGATTAGGCAGAGATTCAGAAACCAGGTGTTGGATTGCAAAACTTTCCAGGAGCAGACGTGGACTCTGACCACAACTTGTTGGTCATGAAATGCCACCTGAAGTTGAAGAAATTGAAGAAAGGAAAGAATGCAAAAAGATGGGATCTAGACAAGTTGAAAGAAAAGAGTGTGAGGGATTGTTTCAAGGAACATGTTGCACAAGGACTAAATGAAAAGGCTGAAGGAAACACTATAGAGGAAGAGTGGAGAGTCATGAAAAATGAAGTCAGTATGGCTGCTGAAGAAATGTTAGGAAGGAAGAAAAGATCAACTAGGAATCAGTGGATAACTCAGGAGATACTAGACCTGATTGATGAACGACGAAAATACAATAATGCTAGAAATGAAGAGGGCAGAAAAGAATACAGGCGATTAAAGAATGAAGTGGATAGAAAGTGCAAGGTAGCTAAGGAAGAATGGCTGAAGGAGAAGTGCAAGGATGTCGAAGTCTGTATGGTCCTGGGAAAGGTAGATGCTACCTACAGGAAAATCAAGGAAACCTTTGGAGAAAGGAAATCTAGGTGTATGAATATTAAGTGCTCAGATGGAAAGCCACTTCTAGGGAAAGAAGACAAAGCAGAAGGATGGCAGAAGCATATCCAACAGTTGTATCAAGGTAAAGATGTAGATAATTTGGTTCTGGAACATGAAGAGGCTGTTGATGCTGATGAAATGGGAGACCCAATTTTGAGGTCAGAGTTTGACAGAGCTGTGAGTTACCGCAATAGGAACAAGGCACTTGGAATTGATGACATTCCCTCTGAATTACTGACTGCCTTAGGAGAAACCAGCATGCCAAGGTTATTTCATTTAGTGTGCAAGATGTATGAGACAGGAGAAGTCCCATCCGATTTTCGGAAGAATGTTATTATACCTATTCCCAAGAAAGCCGGTGCTGACAGGTGTGAAAACTACCGCACCATTAGTTTAGTATCTCATGCCTGCAAAATTTTAACACGCATTATTTACAAAAGAATGGAAAAACAAGTTGAAACTGAGTTGGGAGAAGATCAATTTGGCTTCAGAAGAAATGTAGGAACACGTGAAGCAATCCTGACTTTACGTCTGATCTTAGAGGATCGAATCAAGAAGGACATGCCCACGTACATGGCATTCGTAGATCTAGAAAAGGCATTCGATAATGTTGATTGGACTAAGCTATTTATGATTCTGAAGATGATAGGGATCAGATACCGAGAACGAAGAATTATCTACAATCTGTATAAAATCAGTCTGCAGTGATAAGAATCGAGGGCTTTGAAAAAGAAGCAACAATCCAGAAAGGAGTGAGGCAAGGCTGCATTTTGTCCCCCCTCCTTTTCAATGTTTACATAGAACAGGCAGTAAAGAAAATCAAAGAGAAATTTGGAAAGGGAATCACAGTCCAAGGAGAGGAAATCAAAACCTTGAGATTTGCCGATGATATTTTTATTTTATCTGAGACTGCAGAAGATCTCGAGAAGTTGCTGAATGGTATGGATGAAGTCTGGGGTAACGAGTACAAGATGAAAATAAATAAGTCCAAAACAAAAGTAATGGAGTGCAGTCGAACGAAGGCAGGTGATGCAGGAAATATTAGATTAGGAAATGAAGTCTTAAAGGAAGTAGATGAATATTGTTACTTGGGTAGTAAAATAACTAACGATGGCAGAAGTAAGGAGGACATAAAATGCAGACTAGAACAAGCAAGGAAGAGCTTTCTTAAGAAAAGAAATTTGCTCACTTCAAACATTGATATCGGAATTAGAAAGATGTTTTTGAAGACTTTCGCGTGGAGCGTGGCATTGTATGGAAGTGAAACATGGACGATAACTAGCTCAGAAAGAAAGAGAACAGATGCTTTTGAAATGTGGTGTTACAGAAGAATGCTGAAGGTGAGATGGATAGATCGAATCACGAATGAAGAGATACTGAATCGAATTGGTGAGAGGAAATCGATTTCGCTAAATTTGACGAGAAGAAGAGATAGAATAATAGGACACATCTTAAGACACCCAGGACTTGTTCAGTTGGTTTTTGAAGGAAGTGTAGGTGGTAAGAACGGTAGGGGTAGACCAAGGTATGAATATGACAAGCAGATTAGAGCTGATGTAAGATGCAATAGTTACGTAGAAATGAAAAGGTTAGCGCAGGATAGGGTGGCATGGAAGCTGCATCAAACCAGTCTATGGACTGATGACTCAAACAACAACAACAACAACAACAACAACAACAACAACAACAACAACAATAATTATTATGTTTCATACTTGTTAAATTGTAATTGATTTTGAGTGCAGTAACGACATTTTTTACGGTTTTCAGAGACGCCTAGGAACCGGAATTTAGTCCCGCAGGAGTTCTTTAACGTTCCAGTAAATCTACCAACACAAGCCTGACGAATTTGAGCACCTTCAAATACCACCGGTCTGAGCCAGGATCGAATCTGGTAGCACCTCAACTGCCTGAGCCATTCAGACCGGCTATATTATTATTACAAAGGACTAATAAGTTATATAGACCGTGATGATTTTCACAACTTTATTTGCTGCAAGACACCCCTCCCATGGCACAACATCCCTAGTTGTCCTGCCAAGCGACTGCTGCTCAGTCTGAAAGCTTGTATATTGCGATGTGATGTGTGGTCAGCGCGAAGAATGCTCTTGGCTTTCCTGACCGGGGCCGCTATCTCACCATCTGATAACTCATGTAGTCTGAGTGGACCTCGAACCAGCTCTCAGACACCCATAGAAATCTCTGACCTGGCTCGCTGCCCCTAGACTGCGAAAACAGCATAGTGTAGCGTGACAGCATGGTCTGGATAACCTAGGTTTAGAAGAAAGCAAGTTCTCAGGAAAACAATTTTCTGAAATTTGATTTAAATTCTTGTCTATCGAAGAATATAATAATAATAATAATAATAATAATAATAATAATAATAATAATAATAATAATAATATAATATAATATAATATAATATAATATAATATAATATAATATAATATAATATAATATAATATAATATAATATAATATAATATAATATAATATAATAATAATATATAATAATATATATAATATATAATAATATAATAATAATAATAATAATAATATAATATAATATAATATAATATAATATAATATAATATAATATAATAATATAATTATTATAATTTATTATTATTATTATTATTATTATTATTATTATTATTATTATTATTATTATTATTATTATTATTATTATTATTATTATTACTGTAATATCAGTATGTCTGAAGGCAGTGGAGTCTCTCGGAGACTGGCAGAACTTTATGAAATGTACTTAACTTTAACTTTCTACTTGGTTAATAGATGACACTACCTTCGGTTATGAGTGCCACGTAGTGGCTTGGAATGTATGAGTATTAGTAGAGTATTGCACCTATTTGTGGGTTGGCACCCGTAAACTTAAGACATCTGTTTGTAAGTTGCCACTACCGTCAGTTCAAATCGAACCAACCAATCAGCGCCCATATTGCCTATAAATACTGGTAATCTTGAACCTTGTGTATCTATCTGGATCTTGAACTGTGCGGCAATAAGTGAGGTTCTCCTCCCCGGAGGATACGGACGATCTGGGGCAGCATGTAAGGCAGGCAGCAATATTTGATCTAACTTGTTAAATTATTTGCATTTGGCGACGGGAAGACATCAGCGTTCCCCTATAGCATGTAACAAGGTGTGCTGCATCTACTTCAGCCTTAATGTAAAAAATTAAAAATAAGTCATCTCCGTACACGCCATGAAGGCCCTTGGAGGGGTGAAAGGTAAAGGCTCCCACTCTCAGTAACCTCGGCACCTGATGGGGTAGATGGTTAGCTCTACGCCCGGCCGCCTTTACCCCCAGGAAAGAACCTGGTACTCATTTTTGGCGTAGGCTGAGTGAACCTCAGTGTCATACGCACCTCCGGAAGTGAAAATCTAATATCTTAAATGTTACGACTTCCTGGCGGGGATTCGAACCCACGTCCTTCCAGGCGAACTGAGCACGCCTTTACCGCATCGGCCAGGCAATCCCCTTTAGCCTTAATGTAGGACCTCTCAATATTCTGCTAGCTTGTAATATGCAGGTTTCTAGGCTGTTTGTGGACGGAGTGAAATCACCGTAGTGGGTATCATGTAATTTCATAAGGACGTAGGAGTGTGGACTCTCGTTTCCGTTGATCACTTGGCTTTTGGTGTCTAAGTTCCTGTAACTTCTAAATTTTCTATCTCGCATTTCAGCCTTTAATCTTTTCTTTCTTTTCTTAGTCACCAACTTAGTATGACTGTGTAACCGGGCATTCTGCCCCCATTAAGTTTTATGGCAAGTAATGTCACGGAATTGCTTCAGTGGGTTCAGCATCCCATTCCAGTTGGTTCTCGGCCTTCTCAGCTCCTGTTTTTTTCTTCTTTTTTTTCTGGGTCGTTCTGATCTATGGGTTGTTTGTTACTACGCTCTGAATAATGGCCAACGAGTGTCCCGTAATGTAAAAGCTGCTAAGCTTTTAAGTGTAATAAGAGGTATCCTATTGTGGATTCTTGGCCCGTTCGGCCGTCGAAAGTTGAAGTTCAGGGTTCGAGACCACTCTGATATGTATCTACTTAAAATTGAGGGTTCGATTCCCCTCTGATGTGTAACAATTTTCATTGGAAACTCTAGCGTCTTGTTTGTTGGTAAATGCAAAATATTTCGTCAAACCAAAGATAGTCTAAGACTAGCAGGTCTTATCTTGTACAGTGGGAGCTATTTCTCGCCTGCTGACTATTGTCGATTATGCTCTAAAATTTATGATTGTAACTATACCTTTCTATATTTCCCTTGTTACTAATTGTTATTTTTGCCTTGAAAATATACTGAAAGAGTAAAAGAAAGAAAAGAAAAGAAAAGAAAAGAAAAGATCTTATAGGAAATATCTTCAGGTCTCTTCGTTCAGCTGCCTAGCCCCACCGCTTATTCCTCTCTACTTCCAAGGAATTAAGTGACAATTATTATTATTATTATTATTATTATTATTATTATTATTATTATTATTATTATTATTATTATTATTATTATTATTATTATTTGATCCCATTATCATCATTATTATTAAAATAAACGCAACGTAAAATTTTAAAATAAATATTAATAGAGAACGCTTTTTCTTGTCCGCCTCTGTGGTGTAGTGGTTAGTGTGATTAGCTGCCACCCTCGGAGGCCCGGGTTCGATTCCCGGCTCTGACACGAAATTTGAAAAGTGGTACAAGGGGTGGAACGGGGTCCACTCAGTCTCGGGAGATCAACTGAGTAGAGGTGGGTTCGATTCCCACCTCAGCCATCCCGGAAGTGATTTTCCATGGTTTCCCACTTCTCCTCCAGGCAAATGCCGAGATGGTACCTAACTTAAGGCCACGGCCGCTTCCTTCCCTCTTCCTTGTCTATCCCTTCCAATCTTCCCATCCCCCCGCAAGGCCCCTGTTCAGCATAGCAAGTGAGGCCGCCTGGGCGAGGTACTCGTCATCCTCCCCAGTTATATCCCCTGACCCGATGTCTGAAGCTCCAGGACACTGCCCTTGAGGCGGTAGAGGTGGGATCCCTCGCTGAGTCCGAGGGAAAAATCGACTCTGGAGGGTAAACAGATTAAGAAGAAGGCTTATTCTTATTTTTAACAATGCTGATAAATAACCTTTTTAAATTAAGAGAATATGGCACAAAATCAATATAATTGTCCATACCTGCAAAACAATTAAAAGATTACCTAAGGCTTGCACCGCTGTCCTCTACAAATCGAGCAACTTACAGGAATGTTTTCCTACCATCTACTCGTCTCTCATCCGCTACCATCAAACTTTCGCTCCCTTCAAGGAAGCGGGTACATGAGACTCGAACCTCTATGGTCTTACATTCAGATGCTGAGTCTTGCCTATTTTGCGAGATAAATAATCCCACCTTTCCTCAACAAGGAAATCACAATTTTTATTGTAACCACTGTACTGCTGCGTCGTCTAATATCAAGGCAGACTAACCACTAGGCCCAAACAAAAGGTAAATCAGGACTGTAGTGATAATAATGGGTCTTTTAGAATTTGATGGACACTATGCTAGTTTGCTTATTTATTATTACGATGGACTCGGTCTCAAGGTCTCCCCTACTGCGCTACTGCTAAGTACAGTATAAAATATACTGGTTTTTGAATGATGAGCCGGACGTCAGGCTCCGAAACTTGTCTAGTAATGAGTTCCAGACGCTTATTGCGCCTACCATGAACGAGTGCGTATACCATTTGGGATGGGAATGACAATGACAGGAAGCCCAACCAACAAAAGTTAATCTGGGAAAGGCAGTTGAATCAGAGTTTGACGGAACCAACTAGAGAGAAAATTATTCTAGACATGGTGCTGATAAAACCACATAAGCTCTGTAGAGTGTGGTAGATGGAATAAGCAATCCCAAATCTGTTTTCTGTCGTACTTCAAAATAAACGTTATAGAAAGGAGGGTTGAAAAAGTAGGACTATTAGACACTACCATATGGTTGATAATAGAGGCATAGGGTAGTTTTTAATAAGTAATTATAAATAGTAGAAAAAGGGGAAATTAAAAAATTGTTGAGGAATATGAAATTAGACATGTACATTTTGAAGGTGGCAAGCAATGGGAAAGACCCACTATATTGTAAGAGAGAAAGGACGATATTAAGAAGGAGGTAGCCTACAGGTTAGAAATAAATAATGTTATGAATGTTTGCGGAAGTAAGGAGAGATTGAAGTAAGTTACTAGGAAATTGAACGTAACAAAAAGTCATCTAAGAATTGTCCGGCTCCATGGCTAAATGGTTAGCGTGCTGGCCTTTGGCCACAGGGGTTCCGGGTTCGATTCCCGGCAGGGTCGGGAATTTTAACGATAATTGGTTAATTCCGCTGGCACTGGGGCTGGGTGTGTGTGTGTCGTCTTCATCCTCATCACGACGCGCGGGTCGCCTACGGGCGTCTGGTCAAAAGACCTGCATCTGGCGAACCGAACTTGGCCTTGGGCACTCCCGGCACTAAATGCCATACGCCATTTCATCTAAGAATTACATGATGGAGAGTATTATTGGCAATCATATGAATTTTAGGGGAAAATGGAAGGGCATGTATAGTTACTTAAAGACAAAAACAGGTTCCAGGAAGAACATTCCAGGGATCAATAATGAACAACGGGAGTGCATATTACAGAATACAGAATTATTCAATCAGCAGTATGTAGATATAGGGATAATGTCCACGTAGAGAAAGTTACAAATACTGGCGAAGTACTGGAATTTGTCTATGATTATACAGTTATTTACAAAATATACCAAAGTTGACAGCTAAAAAAAGCAGCTGGGATTGACAAGATTTCTTTGGATTTACTAAAGGCAATGGGTTGGAATATATTGCCGTATCTAAAATATTTATTTCATTACTGTTTGTTGAAGGCGCTATACCCAATCAATGGAGAGTAGCTAAAGTTGTCCCAGTTTACAAGGCCAGTCAGCTTGACATGTGTTGCATGTAAGCTCTACGAAGGCATTATTTCGGATTGTATTAGACACACATTGCATCCGAGATAGTGGGTTCGAATCCCACTGTCGGCAGCCCTGAATATGGTTTTCCGTGGTTTCCCATTTTCACACCAGGCAAATGCTTGGGCTGTACCTTAATTAATTAATACCACGGCCGCTTCGTTCCAACTCCTAGGCCAGAGCCTCTCAAACGCGGGTGTTCAGCTGAGTCTCTGACAAAGCACCATCAATCAATGTTAAGAAAACTTGAAACCGATTTATACACCATCCGAAAGAGCACACTGAAATATTAAAAACCCCTCGAATATTGCATCCTATCGTGCATATATCTGCAAGTTACAGGACGGTAAAATGTGAGGGTGGGGGTCGTCAGTGTCCAATCGGAGTGAAGTTCTTTTGAATTGCTGGCGCGATATAAGGAGAAGCGGGCGAGAGAGAGCGAGCAGTGAACCCGGCACCGTGAGTTGGGTACGGGTCGTTCCGAAGTAAGCTTCTGCCTATTAAAATGAACATTCTTAACTTAGTGAATGCGTTATTTTTCTTTCTTAATCCGTTTACCCTCCAGAGTTTTTTTTCCTCCTCGGACTCAGCGAGGGATCTTACCTCTACCACCTCAAGGACAGTGTCCTGGAGTGTGAGACTTTGGGTCGGGGGATACAACTAGGAAGTAGGACCAATATCTCGCCCACGCGGCCTCGCCTCCTATGCAGAACAAGGACCTCATAGGGGATGGGAAGATTGGAAGGGATAGAAGAGAAAGAGAGAAGGAAGCGGCCGAAGCCTTATGCTAGGTACCATCTCGGCATTTGCCTGGGGCAGAAGTCGGGAAAACGCGGAAACCCACTTGTGAAGAGATGGCTGAGGTGGGAATCGACCCCCCCACCCCCTACACAGTTAACCTCCGAGGCTGAGTGGACTCCGTCCCAGCCCTCGCACCACTTGCCACTGAATGCGTTATATAATCACTTTAAAGAAAAGAAATTCCAGCTCTCCGTTTTAACCAAAGAAGATGTGATAATGTTTCAGTATTTAGTAGATATGTTAGAGTCTGATATAACGAAATGACGTTTTGCTTTTAGTGCCGGGAGTATCCGAGGACAAGGTCGGCTCACCAGATGCAGATCTTCTGATTTGACGCCCGTGGTGATGAAATGATGATGAAGACGACACATTTACCCAGCCCCCGTGCCAGCGGAATTAACCAATTATGGTTACAATTCCAGACCCTACCGGGAATCGAACCCGGGACGCCTGTGACTAAAGGCCAGCACGCTAACCATTTAGCCATTGAGCCGGACATAGTCTCATATAGAAATAATGTATACGCAGACTTTTGATATTAATGAATACGAATCAGTGTCTGAAACAGTGCTAGTGCCTGACGAATACGAATCTCCATCAGAAGAATCTACTTCACCTTCATCAAAACAAGAATCAACATCAGAAGGTCCACAGAGCAGTAAAAATCATAGAGTAATTGAAAAAAGTTATAAAACATATGGTTGAGTGTAATGAAAGGGAAGGCAAAGCATTATCCTCTATTAAAGCACGAGCCGCAGTTGTAGCGTTTAAATGAATATACTGCAAACGCGGATTTTATTGGCAAGTCGTCTTCTAATTTAACAGTCACAGATGAATATAAACACTTGTACGAGTTGGAGTTTACATATACATAGGCTATTTCGTTTAAATATTTACCTTGAATATTTTTATCCCTCATGCGAGTACAATACAACCGCAGGTTAGTATTTAATTGTGTCTTTAAAACATGTGTACATTAATTACAAGCTTTGTGATTACTTCGTATGATTTAAAAGAAATGAATACGTAGTTAAACACGCAAACAGCTTGATAGTGCACGATATGAATTAACAAAAATGGGCCCGTGAAGAAGCCAAATCAGTGATTTACCTTTGTTAGCAAGTGCAACGTGAATATGGAATTTCAAGCAATATTTTCACATAGAATCACGCAAAATAACGCAGCTTGTCACAAGAAAAGAAGAAGAAGAAAATCATGATGATGATGATCCACGGTAAATAAAAATGTAAACAGACTCTGGGATGGGTTTAAAAAAATTGTTCAGGAATGCGAAAACAGGTTTGTACCTTTAAGGGTGGTAAGAAATGGTAAAGACCTACCTTATTATAATAGAGAAATAAAGAGACTAAGAAGGAGGTGCAGACTGGAAAGAAATAGAGTTAGAAATGGCTGTGGAAGTAAGGAGAAATTGAAGGAACTTACTAGAAAATTGAATCTAGCAAAGAAGGCAGCTAAGGATAACATGATGGCAAGCATAATTGGCAGTAATACAAATTTTAGTGAAAAATGAAAGGGTATGTATAGGTATTTTAAGGCAGAAACAGGTTCCAAGAAAAACATTCCAGGAATAATTAATGAACAAGGGCAGTGTGTATGTGAGGATCTTCAAAAGGCAGAAGTATTCAGTCAGCAGTATGTAAAGATTGTTGGTTACAAGGATAATGTCGAGATAGAGGAAGAGACTAAGGCCAAAGAAGTAATAAAATTTACATATGATAACAATGACATTTACAATAAGATACAAAAGTTGAAAACTAGAAAAGCTGCTGGAATTGATCAGATTTCTGGGGATATACTAAAGACAATGGGTTGGGATATAGTACCATATTTGAAGTACTTATTTGATTATTGTGTGGCCGAAGAGTGGATGGAGAGTTGCTATAGTAGCCCCTGTGTATAAAGGAAAGGGTGATAGACATAAAGCTGAAAATTACAGGCCAGTAAGTTTGACATGCATTGTATGTAAGCTTTGGGAAGGCATTCTTTCTGATTATATTAGACATGTTTGTAAAATTAATAACTGGTTCGATAGAAGGCAATTCGGTTTTAGGAAAGGTTATTCCACTGAAGCTCAACTTGTAGGATTCCAGCAAGATATAGCAGATATCTTGGATTCTGGAGGTCAAATGGACTGTATCGCGATTGACATGTCTAAAGCATTTGATAGGGTTGATCATGGGAGACTACTGGCAAAAATGAGTGAAATTGGACTAGACAAAAGAGTGACTAAATGGGTTGCTATATTTCTAGAAAATAGATCTCAGAGAGTTAGAGTAGGTGAAGCTTTGTCTGACCCTGTAATAGTTGAGAGGGGAGTTCCTCAGGGCAGTGTTATCGGACCTTTATGTTTTCTTATATATATAAATGGTATGAGTAAGGAGTGGAATCGGAGGTAAGGCTTTTTGCGGATGATGTTATTCTCTATAGAGTGATAAATAAGTTACAAGATTGTGAGCAACTGCAACGTGATCTCGAAAATATTGTGAGATGGACAGCAGGCAATGGTATGTTGATAAACGGGGTTAAAAGTCAGGTTGTGAGTTTCACAAATAGGAAAAGACCTCTCAGTTTTAATTACTGCGTTGATGTGGTGAAAGTTCCTTTTGGGGATCATTGTAAGTATCTAGGTGTTAATATAAGGAAAGATCTTCACTGGGGTAATCACATAAATGGGATTGTAAATAAAGGGTACCGATCTCTGCACGTGGTTATGAGGGTGTTTAGGGGTTGTAGTAAGGATGTAAAGGAGAGTGCATTTAAGTCTCTGGTAAGACCCCAACTAGAGTATGGTTCCAGTGTATGGGACCCTCACCAGGATTACCTGATTCAAGAACTGGAAAAAATCCAAAGAAAAGCAGCTCGATTTGTTCTGGGTGATTTCCGACAAAAGAGTAGCGTTACAAAAATGTTGCAATGTTTGGGTTGGGAAGAATTGAGAGAAAGAAGACGAGCTGCTCGACTAAGTGGTATGTTACGAGCTGTCAGCGGAGAGATGGCGTGGAACAAAAGAGTAGCGTTACAAAAATGTTGCAATGTTTGGGTTGGGAAGAATTGAGAGAAAGAAGACGAGCTGCTCGACTAAGTGGTATGTTACGAGCTGTCAGCGGAGAGATGGCGTGGAATGACATTAGTAGACGAATAGGTTTGAATGGCGTCTATAAAAGTAGGAAAGATCACAATATGAAGATAAAGTTGGAATTCAAGAGGACAAACTGGGGCAAATATTCATTTATAGGAAGGGGAGTTAGGGATTGGAATAACTTACCAAGGTAGATGTTCAATAAATTTCCAATTTCTTTGAAATCATTTCGGAAAAGGCTAGGAAAGCAACAGATAGGGAATCTGCCACCTGGGCGACTGCCCTAAATGCAGATCAGTATTGATTGATTGATTGATAATGATGATCATGACGAGACTACTAAAAACGTACTGCATTCCTGTAGAGAAAAGACAATGTTGCTTAAAGAGCACTATGGTGCTGGCGATGTGTATAATGCAGATCAATCTCGCATCAATAAAGAATCGCATTCCGGGAGAACACTTTATCGCCTTGGTAAGAAGATTTCGCTATTTGCTTTACGTAGCACCGACACAGATAGGTCTTATGGCGACGATGGGATAAGAGAGGCCTAGGATTTGGAAGGAAGCGGCCGTGGTAAGAAGATAGTGTGTTGTGTTACACAATTACAAAGCGCACAGACACGTTCATTCACAATTATGTCACTTGTATCATGCATGGAACGTCTCCTTCCATGTCTGTTTATCGTGCTGCAGGAATCAAAGCTACCAAATCAATCTGTCCAGGAGCATATGTTTAAAGCCCCAAATTTAATGGTGCAGTGGTCGAAATCTGGAAAAAAACAAAAGACCTTTTCCATATATTCCTGGAGTTGATATGTTTACCTAACAATTGTCCATCTAACTGTTTACTGTTGAATTCCTGGGTGCCTCAAAAAGATGATAGTTTAATACATGATTTACTTTCATTAAATAACTATGAACCTGAAAAGTTAAAAGTGCAAATCATTCCAGCAAAATCAACTTCTGAATTACAACCGTTAGATGGCATTTTTTTCCGAATGTTCAAAAGAATGGACCGACATATCTTTGATTTCGTTGTGTTAAATAATATTGATGCAAACTTGCAACAGCGTAACAACATTCTCAAACGCATGTCATTGATCTACTATCAAGAATGTTCACCATGCTTCCGTTCGTCATGGGTGGAAATTAGCGGGTCTGACCAACACGAATGAAACTTTTGAAAATAGCACAGACTATTGTATTAGAGAAAGATGGTATTTGCGAATTCCTCTTGGAGTACAATAATAATTGTGATCAGATTTCTTTAGTCAAATGCAGCTGGTGCTAGAAGCTATTGTTTCGATTTTTTTTAAATTTCCATTATTATTCACAGGAGATTGAATATATTGAAGGGGATTAAACAGGACTGCCGCATTATTGGTGCGTACGTAATTGTTTAATCAGTACATATACATAGGCTTCTTCTTTTTCTGCCGCTTTTCCCACACCTGTGTGGTCGCTGGTGCGAAGTGTGTAGCACATGTGGCTTTGGCCTTGATTTACGGCCGGATGCCCTTCCTGACGTCAACCCTATATGGAGGGATTTAATTGCGTGTTTCTGTGATGGTTGGTAGTGTAGTGTGTTGTGTGAATGTGAAGAGGAAAGTGTTGGGACAAACACAAACCCCAGTCTCCGGGGGCAGAAGAATTAATCACAGGCGATTAAAATACCTGACCCGGCCGGGAATCGAACCCGGGACCCTCTGAACCGAAGGCCTCACCGCTGACCATTCAGCCAATGAGTAGGACTACATGTACATAGGCTACTTTGTTTAAATATTTACCTTGAATAGAGCCTCCGTGGCTCAGACGGCAGCGCGTCGGCCTCTCACCGCTGGATACCGTGGTTCAAATCCCGGTCACTCCAAGTGAGATTTGTGCTGGACAAAGCGGGGGCGGGACAGGTTTTTCTCCGGTTACTCCGGTTTTCCCTGTCATCTTTCATTTCAGCAACACTCTCCATTATCATTTCATAGCATTTATCACTCATTAATAAATCACCTTGGGAGTGGCGACCCCATTGTAATAACAGCCTATATATGCTTCATTCATTACATCCCTGACCCGGTCAATGACTGGAAAACAGGTTGTAGGTTTTCATTTTTTCATTTACCTTGAATATTTTTATCCCTCATGCGATTACAATACAACTGCAGGTTAGTATTTAATTGTATCTTTAAAACATGTGTACATTAATTACAAGTTTTGTGATTACTGCGTATGATTTAAAAGAAATGAATACGTAGTTAAACAGGCATACAATGTTAACAAGTTCATTGCAAGCACATTACGCTCTCTCTCTCTCTCTCTCTCTCTCTCTCTCTCTCTCTCTCTCCCCCGCTTTTCCTTACATCACTCCAGCAGTTCAAAAGAACCACTCCGATAGGACACTGACGACCCCCACCCGCACAACATTAACGTCCTGCAACTCTTAGATATATGCACGATAGGATGTAATATTCTAGGGTTTTACATACTGTACAGTATTCGTACGGGCTGTTTCCGTTAGTACCCCAACGCACTGCCAGAAAATAATGAACTGAAAAGGATTTTATTCACTGAGCATATATTCAAAAAAGCCTTCAGAAAACATATATCTACTATATCTGTTTACAGCCATGTTTACAAAACATACAGCTTCTAATAAAGAAAAGCGCGCTCATAATCTTGTGTCTTCCCTATTCGTACAAGCAAATTGAACACTTAAAGTAAACACAAAATAAAGAGTCCCTGAAACATGTTAGTATCTAGTGGAATGTCTCCTTGCCTTTATAACTGCCTGGCATCGTCACCGTATAGAATACACTAATTTCTTGCACATGGCCGGGGCTGAGTTTCTGCCATTCCTGAAGAATCACACTTTGAAGTTCCTCCTTCATATGCACACGTTGCCTACGGACATTCCTCGTCAGCGTAGCCCAAAGATGTACGATGGGATTTAAATCCAGAGACTGGGGAGGTGTTCTAAGTTGCTTAGGAAAGTTCCAGATCAACCATGCCTCATTAATGTCAGCAGTGTGTTTTGGGTCATTATCATGCTGGAACATATAAACAGGTGGCATCCCCATTTTTCGGCACTCTGCTTCACGTTTGCCCTCAGGATTGCATTATAGCCCTCCTTGTTCATTATTCCCCCAAAGAAATGTATGTTGCCCACACCTCTGACTGACATATAGCCCCAAAGCATTACAGACCCACCAGCGTATTTTTGAGTTGGGAGTGCATTTGCCAAATCACTGTCCATACCAATTTATCTCCATAATCTGTTGATGCCATATGACCCAAAAAGATTTATTTTGTCTCATCAGACCAGCTACCATCATTCCAGAATTCGTTCTCCTTATTTATATGCTCCATAGCGAATGTCAGTCTAAGCCGTCTGTTTCTTCTTCTTACCTATGGCCTTTTTCCTTGGGATTCTTCCATAGTACCCATGCCAATACAGGATCCGACGGATGGTGAAGTTGCTGATCTTCTTTCCAGTTCGTTCCTCCATGAGTTGCCTCAATAATGGTGCATTTAATTTGGAACAACAAACTGCTCTTCCCTTTCAGTTAAACATTTTCTCCTGAATTTCCTTGGCGTGTTCTTAATAGTGCCTTGGTATTTACATGTATCAACCACATATTGCACCGTAGAATGTGTTCTAGTCCGCCTCTGTGGTGTAGTGGTTAGCGTGATTAGCTGCCACCCCCGGAGGCCCGGGTTCGATTCCCGGCTCTGCCACGAAATTTGAAAAGTGGTACGAGGGCTGGAACGGGGTCCACTCAGCCTCGGGAGGTCAACTGAGTAGAGGTGGGTTCGATTCCCACCTCAGCCATCCTGGAAGTGGTTTTCCGTGGTTTCCCACTTCTCCTCCAGGCGAATGCCGGGATGGTACCTAACTTAAGGCCACGGCCGCTTCCTTCCCTCTTCCTTGCCTATCCCTTCCAGTCTTCCCATCCCTCCACAAGGCCCCTGTTCAGCATAGCAGGTGAGGCCGCCTGGGCGAGGTACTGGTCATACTCCCCAGTTGTATCCCCCGACCAAGAGTCTGAAGCTCCAGGACACTGCCCTTGAGGCGGTAGAGGTGGGATCCCTCGCTAAGTCCGAGGGAAAAACCGACCCTGGAGGGTAAACAGATGATGATGATGATCAGAATGTGTTCTATTGACCTGCTGCTCAATCATTCGTAATGAAAATCCTTGAAGTGTCACTTTAAGTGCAGTGTTCTTAAGTTTCATACGTAACTCTGCACTCCTACCCATGCCCACCACATATACACTAGGAAGAAGACCAGTCGTATGTCGTCACTGAGACTTTTCCGTGCATCGCAAACAAACGATGCGCATCATCCTGTCCACGTGTACGAATACAACTGGTACACCCGTCTGTCGATGTCGGCGCCTTCATAGCAAATCTTTATGTAAATAAGTATGCTTTTGACTAACGAATTATCATTGACAAACCATGTTTTTACCAGTAATGTACGTTTTATTTCATTTTTTCAATCGTTAATTTGAATATACGAGACTTGATAAGAAATTGAAGCCTGTACGAATAACAGAGCCACATACTGTATATGAGCGTGTTCTTTCGGATTGTGTACAAATCGGTTACAAGTTTTCTTAACATTGATTGATGTTCCCTTGTCAGACGGCACTGGACACGATGTTGCCCTCTCGTTTTAGCATTGACAGTTGGTTCGAATATAGTCTGGCTTCTTAGCGGAATGGCCAGCGTACTAATCTTCGGTTCAGAAGTCTCCGAGTTCAACTCCCAAACGGATCGGGAATTTTAACTGCGTATCGTTAATTCCTTTGGCTCGGGAATTTGGTGTTCGTTTCAATACGTTTCTCTTCATTTACATACGACTTACCACACTACATAAACAATCAATAGTGATTACAACATAAGGTTGGCCTCAGGAAGGGCAGCCTGCTGTAAAACTAGACCAAATCGATATCAAGTATCCACCCCAGGAAACTGGGAAGAAAGCCAGGAAGAAAAAGAAAAGAAGAAGATGTGATTAAATTATGGGGAGATATATTAGATTGCACAGTTTACATTGAAAATACAACGAATACGAGAACTGTGTGCTTTTTGCAGCCAGCTGGCTGACTGTCAGTAAGATCACCATAATGACTCGATATTCCGTATCGGTCAATAACATGTAGGCCTACCATATGTGTATTGTTTTCTTTTTTTAGAATTTGTTTTACGTTGCACCGACACAGATAAGTCTTATGGCGACGATGGGACAGGAAAGGGATAGGAATGGGAAAGAAACGACCATAGCCCTGTAAAGCTTGTAAAAAATATAGAAAAGTTGCTATGACATGATTCCGCAAGGAGCAGGCAGTTGTAAATTTGTGGAGTCAGTAAAAAGAAAATACTGTACTGTGTTCACGTTGTAACCGTACAACAGGGTTACAGATTCCATTCAGTATTTATTATTATTATTATTATTATTATTATTATTATTATTATTATTAACCCGATTCATTAGATTTTATATATTCCGTTTCTCATCATTTAGACTGTAATAATTAGGTATCACGTATATTATTGTATTTAATCATAGGTTAAGTGAAATTTATTTGTAATTATTCTGTATTGTAGTAAGTGAGATTTGTTGGTTTCATATTGTCATGCTGTGGCTTGTAACTCTGGCTGGATGAGCTGGCATAGTATTTTGCAATCGAGGCTATGTTTAACTGTGCAAGTAAATTTTCCGGTGACGCATTCAGCTTAGTCATTCTCAAGCCGCTTGGGTACGCTTAGACAACACTTGGCTGATGACATCAGTGCGTGGGCACGTGATTGCGACCAAGTGTCAGTATTCGCCAGCTACTGTATATTGAAGTGGAAGGGATGGACAGTGAGTAGGGAGAGGAGTCGTCATCGCGAGGTTATATAAGTCAAGGCGACGGTGGGGAGAGGGATTCTGTTCTTATTCAGTTCATAGTACGCAGTTCATATCTACTCAGTTCATAGTATTCAGATGATATTGTGCAGATCATATGAAACAGTCAGAAGTATCAAATGGAAGAAGTGGTCTTCGTGTGATGGTCAGAGCTAAGAGTTGTGTTTGAAGAAGTAATAATCGAGGAAGTCTACAAGTGGAGGTTGTATCCGAGCAGAGACGGGTACTATGCTGATAAAGAAACATCATCTTCTTGTGAGGATGGACTTCACAAGATGTTTCAAGAATACTTTACAATTTCTTATAATATATTGAGTGGACGTAATTACATTGGAGCTCCCTACACGCGTACATGGTATGTAGGCCAACTCCTTGTTATATAAGAAGATAACAGCAGACGGCTCCCGACTTCAGCTCACAGGTTTTCCCAAGAATTTCAAGTTCAACAGCGGTGTATGCAGACAACAGGTAATTAAAGCATCAGACATGTTATGCATTCATAACATGAAGAAGAATGTAATCAGCGGCGATATCACATCTCATTTCAAGTTCATGCCAATAGCTTTTTTTGTTTAGATTAAATTTTCCTTTTCTTAGTACCGCAAATCTCACGATATATTTCTTTTGTTAAATTAAAAGACGTCAATGATTGTTCATTGTGACGTAAATTATAGTCATAAACTCAGTTTTATTTTAATTATAATAAGTGATTCCAGTTCCATGTACAATCCTCAATTGTGGAAATGCAACAGTAATTTAATATTTTCCTGATCCATATCCCTGTATATTGCCAGATATGTGAGTTTATCACCTCACGCCTTGAGATAATTGATATAAGAGGTATGCTCTACCGAATTTTGTTGTTTTTCTTAAAAAAGCAACTGGCGCTCAAACAAATGTTATTTATATTGTGTGGAAGATATGAAGGTATAAGAGTAGTGGTTGGAGTAGCCACAACGTCAGTTACACCTCAACGCCATTATCTGTATTGCATTGCAATTTATGTTTGGACATTTATTTAATTAATTTTAATGAATTTTTTATTGTAACTCAACTCTATAAAAGTATTTAATTTGATTGTATTACTGTATGTAGAACCAAAAGCAATACACCTGATTTTTGAATGAAAACACCGCTCATTTTCAAAACAATCTGATGAAGTACCCCATCAGATATACGTTACTTGCATTGTAGATGCGACAGGCGCTGTGGTAGCTGTACTTGAAAATATGTTAACGAATGCAGGTAATTGACCCTAGAATGTATTATCACTTCATTTCTGGAAATGGAATGAAAAACTCTTCTTCTTTATCTGCTTACCCTCCAAAGTCGGATTTTCCCTCGGACTCAGCGAGGGATCCCACCTCTACCGCCTCAAGGACAGTGTCCTGGAGTTTGAGTTTGAGGGGATACAACTGGGGAGAATGACCAGTACCTCGCCCAAGGCGGCCTCACCTACTATGCTGAACAGGGGCCTTGCAGGGGTGGGAAGTTTGGAAGAGATAGACAAGGAAGAGGGGAGGGAAGGAAGCGGCCGTAAGCGTTATGTTAGGTACCATCCCGGCATTTTCCTGGAGGAGAAGTGGGAAACCACGGAAAACCACTTCGAGGATGGCTGAGGTGGGAATCGAACCCACCTCTACTCAGTTGACCTCCCGAGGCTGAGTGGACCCCGTTCCAGTCTTCGTAACACTTTTCAAATTTCGTGGCAGAGGCGGGAATCGACATACATACATACATACATACATACATACATACATACATACATACATACGAACCCGGGCCTCCGGGGTTGGCAGCTAATCACACTAAACACTACACCACAGAGGCGGACGAATGATAAACTCGCATGTCATAAGTAAGTTCCTATGAAAAACTTGTATGTCTATTTAAAAGTGTATAAAAATAAAATTGCTTCAAGACACACCTTTACTTAAGGAATATTTATGTTAACACCACTCAAGTTCATGTATAACACAACAACCAATGGTAAAAGAGTTTAAATGTTGATAACATTCCTTATCAGACGAAGTAGGGCCCCCCCCCCCCTAAAAAAACATAAAATTAATCAGTTTCCTCAACTGTGCCGAAAGGTTTCAAATTTTGGGTCTTGGATAGCTCTATCAAACAAAACAATACAAATTTTCTGAGCTAAATGCAGTTCCGGAAAAAAACAGCCTAAACTCGCTTGTTTCTTTACTCGTTCTCTTTTTAAATTCAAATCCTAGTTAAATTAACATAATTCTTTCTGTAATGTGCCGGCCCCGTGGTGTAGGGGTAGCGTGCCTGCCTCTTACGCGGAAGCCCCGGGTTCGATTTCGGCTAGGTCAGGGATTTTTACCTACATGTGAGGGCTGGTTCGAGGTCCACTCAGCCTACGTGATTACAATTGAGGAGCTATCTGACTGTGAGATAGCGGCCCCGATCTTGAAAGCCAAGAATAACCGCCGAGAGGATCCGTCGTACTGACCACACGACACCTCGTAATCTGCAGGCCTTCGGGCTGAGCAGCGGTCGCTTGGTAGGCCATGGCCCTTCTGGGCTGTTGCGCCATGGGGTTTGGTTTGGTTTTTCTGTAATGTGTTTCTTGGTTCAATACCCTTAGGCGTCTTTAATTCTTTTTGAAAAATGTCCACACCGAATGTAGTTATGAGGGCTTAAGTAAAACTCTGCATTGACTCACATTCTGCTTTTACCAGCATCACGTCCAGAATTTGTCCTCTTGAATTTCAACTTTATCTTCATATTATGATGTTTCTTACTTTTAAAAGCTCTGCTCAAGCTTCTTCGTCTACTAATGTCATTCCACGCTCTCTCTCATCAGACAGCACAGAACATACCACTTAATCGAGCATCGCGTCTCCTTACTCCCAAGTCTTCCCAGCCCAAAGTTTGCAACATTTTCTTAACACTACTCTTTTGTCGGAGACCTTCCAGAAGAAATCGTGGTGCTTTCCTTTAGATCTTTTCCAGTTATCGTATCAAGTAATCCTGGTGTGGGTCCTATACACTGGCAACGTACTCTGATTGGGGTCTTACCAGAGTCTGACACGCCCTCCCCTTTACATTCTTACTATAACCCCTAAATACCCTCATAATGAATGTTGTCATTTAAACTCGTTTTAAAGGCAGGGAAGAGTACCCTTTATTTGCAAAGTGTAGATGAGCCTCTGTGTTTTAACTAGCCGATAAATCTCGATGATGATATGGCGATCGTTTCGATTCGGGGACTTAGTAACTTTTAAAAAATCAGGAAACCTACCTCGTTTATTTTCTCCATGCATATGTTTTGGGCTGCTTAGCCGAGGCGATGAATGCATGCTCATAATGCCGTCATGAAGTCGACAAATTTAGAAATGAGACTTTCCCTACTGCTAAGTCAATTATGGCCCACATGTTCACTCAGTTTACACCAAAAATTAATTTGTTTGTTCGTTTAGTAGTCAGACCAAAGGCTGGTTCGATCTCCAACAACTCCAACGTATATATATTACAATTAGCCTTACGTCACACCGACACAGATAGGTCTTATGGGGACGATGGGAGAGGAAAGGGCTAGGAGTGGGAAGGAAGCGCCCGTGGCATTAAGGTACAGCCCCAGGATTTGCTAGCTGTGAAAATGGGAAATCACGGAAAAACATCTTCAGGGCTGCCGACATTGGGGTTCGAACCCAATATCTCCCGAATGCAAGCTTATAGCTGCGCGCCTCTAAACGCACGGCCAACTTGTTTGGTTCACCTCAGATAAGGTGTCTCTGTCGAGACGCGCTAGTGAAATGAGGAGTGAGGTAGTTTTCTATTGATTCAGAAGGTGCCAGGCCCATTGAAATGCACACACCAACCGTCCCTGTGAGATACACTCATTCATAACAAGGTCTGGCATTACTACAGCCCATATCCGAATGCATAGTGCATTGCAAACACTACATCTTACTAGGAATGGATAGAAGTGAATTCCTGAGGGTGAAAGTGGCCAGGCATAGACGTAGCTACTCTATCATACTTATTGTCCAGGTTATGCCTTTCTTTCTTTCTTTCTTTCTTTCTTTCTTTCTTTCTTTCTTTCTTTCTTTCTTTCTTTCTTTCTTAATACGTTTACCCTCCAGGTTTGGTTTTCCCCTCGGACTCAGGGGCAGTGTCCTGGAACGTGAGACTTTGGATCGGAGGGATACAACTGGGGAGAATGACCACTACCTCGCCCAGGCGGCCTCACCTGCTATGCTAAACACGGGCCTTGTAAGGGATAGGAACATTGGAAGGGGTAGACAAGGAAGAGGGAAGGAAGCGGCCGTGGCTTTAAGTTAGGTACCATCCCGGCGTTTGCCTGGACGAGAAGTGGGAAACCGCGGGAAATCACTTAGAGGATGGCTGAGGTGAGAATCGAATCCACCTCTACTCATTTGGCCTCCCGAGGCTGAGTTGGCCCCTTTCCAGCCATCGTACCACTTTTCAAATATTGCGGTAGAGCCAGGAATCGAACCCGGGCCTCCGGGGGCGACAGCTAATCACACTAACCACCACACCACAGAGGTGGACGTCTAGGTTATGTAACTAATATAAGCTCCTCCAGGGGCCTTCATGGCAGTATGAAGATGGCTTTATTTTGTTTATGAACATGCTTTAAACACATGTATTTGTGCTGAGTACAGAGGGAAATTGTAATGTGCTCAAAAATACATTTATAAATGAACGCCCGGTAATGTATGTTCCAGCATTTAATATTTTATCAGGTAATTTTAATAATTACCTAAATATAATTCACCTCCCATATAGATACCAACACTTTTGATACCCGATACAAACATACTGTACCTATAGGTTCATTTTCTTTCTTTCTGGAAAACATGTACCTACGAGGAACTTATACAATACCACACGCTCATTCTTCTTTTGAGCGACTGTACATTGTCTTTAAGCATAATGATTAAGTGAATGAATGAATGAACGAAAATAGAAATAAATACACTGACTGACAGAGCAAATGCAACACCAAGAAGGAGTGGTCAGAACTTTATGCCAATTGCAGGGTAGACTGACGTCACTGAGGTATGCTCATGATGTGAAATGCGCCGCTGTGCTGCGCACGTAGCGAACGATAAATGGGACACGGCATTGGCGAATGGCCCACTTCGTACCGTGATTTCTCAGCCGACAGTCATTGTAGAACGTGTTGTCGTGTGCCACAGGACACGTGCATAGCTAAGAATGCCAGGCCGCCGTCAACGGAGGGATTTCCAGCAGACAGACGACTTTACGAGGGGTATGGTGATCGGGCTGAGAAGGGCAGGTGGGTCGCTTCGTCAAATCGCAGCCGATACCCATAGGGATGTGTCCACGGTGCAGCGCCTGTGGCGAAGATGGTTGGCGCAGGGACATGTGGCACGTGCGAGGGGTCCAGGCGCAGCCCGAGTGACGTCAGCACGCGAGGATCGGCGCATCCGCCGCCAAGCGGTGGCAGCCCCGCACGCCACGTCAACCGCCATTCTTCAGCATGTGCAAGACACCCTGGCTGTTCCAATATCGACCAGAACAATTTCCCGTCGATTGGTTGAAGGAGGCCTGCACTCCCGGCGTCCGCTCAGAAGACTACCATTGACTCCACAGCATAGACGTGCACGCCTGGCATGGTGCCGGGCTAGAGCGACTTGGATGAGGGAATGGCCGAACGTCGTGTTCTCCGATGAGTCACGCTTCTGTTCTGTCAGTGATAGTCACCGCAGACGAGTGTGGCGTCGGCGTGGAGAAAGGTCAAATCCGGCAGTAACTGTGGAGCGCCCTACCGCTAGACAACGCGGCATCATGGTTTGGGGCGCTATTGCGTATGATTCCACGTCACCTCTAGTGCGTATTCAAGGCACGTTAAATGCCCACCGCTACGTGCAGCATGTGCTGCGGCCGGTGGCACTCCCGTACCTTCAGGGGCTGCCAAATGCTCTGTTTCAGCAGGATAATGCCCGCCCACACACTGCTCGCATCTCCCAACAGGCTCTACGAGGTGTACAGATGCTTCCGTGGCCAGCGTACTCTCCGGATCTCTCACCAATCGAACACGTGTGGGATCTCATTGGACGCCGTTTGCAAACTCTTCCCCAGCCTCGTACGGACGACCAACTGTGGCAAATGGTTGACAGAGAATGGAGAACCATCCCTCAGGACACCATCCGCACTCTTATTGACTCTGTACCTCGACGTGTTTCTGCGTGCATCGCCGCTCGCCGTGGTCCTACATCCTACTGAGTCGATGCCGTGCGCATTGTATAACCTGCATATCGGTTTGAAATAAACATCAATTATTCGTCCGTGCCGTCTCTGTTTTTCCCCCAACTTTCATCCCTTTCGAACCACTCCTTCTTGGTGTTGCATTTGCTCTGTCAGTCAGTGTAGTAGCATATTTGTTTCAGTGATTGCATGTGCATGGTACTTTAAATGTTGTTGCAGTTTATTGGCTCGTTACTGTATAGTTCATTGATCAGCTTTTATTCTCATTATTTCAATGTGTATTACATCGCCACTTGTGCCTGACAATATGCTGCCGGATACGTAAGTGTTCATTGTGTTTGTTTAAGTATCAATAATAATATTATGGGCTTTACGTCCTACTAACTACTTTTAAAGTTTTCGGAGACGTCGATGTGCCGGAATTTCGTATCACAGGAGGCATTTTACGTGCCAGTAAATCTACCGACAGGAGGCTGACGTATTTGAGCGCGGAATGAGCCAGGATCGAACCTGCCAAGTTGGGGTCAGAAGACCACTCACCCCGTCGTGTTTAAGTATCAGAATGAAGCAGGATCTCGGAGAAGTTCATTTACGTTTTCTCGGCTTCTTCGGTGATATTCTCAGTATATGTTCACTATGTTCCCCTAGGAAAGGTAGGTTAAAAAAAAGAACATTATGAAAATCTGATCACTTGAACGTGACGATTTTCCATTATTGAATGATTTCATACAGCCTGTGTGGTGTAGTGGTTAGTGTGATTAGCTTCCACCCCCGGAGGCCCGGGTTCGATTCCCGGCTCTGACACGAAATATGAAAAGTGGTACGCGGGCTGGAACGGGGTCCACTCAGCCTCGTGAGGTCAACTGAGTAGAGGGGGTTTCGATTCCCTCCTCAGCATCCTGGAAGTGGATTTCCGTGGTTTCCCACTTCTCCTCCAGGCAAATGCCGGGATGATACCTAACTTAAGGCCACGGTCGCTTCCTTCCCTCGTCCTTGTCTATTCCTTCCAGTATTCCCATCCCCCATAAGGCCTCTGTTCAGCATGGCAGGAGATGCCGCCTGGGCGAGGTACAGGTCCTCCTCCTCAGCTGTGTCCCCGACCCAATGTCTCATACTCCAGGACACTGCCCTTTAGGCGGTAGAGGTGGAATCCCTCGCTGAGTCCGAGGGAAAAACCGACCCTGGAGAGTAAACAGATTAAGAAGAAGAATAATGACTTCATATATTCATAAAATCAAAGCAAAGTCATCTCCGTACAGGCCATGAAGGCCCTTGGAGGAGTGGAAGGTAAAGGCTTCCACCATTGTTAACCTCGGCACGTGATGGGGTAGAGTGGTTAGCTGTACGCTTGGCCGCCCTTGCCCCCAGGAATTAACCTGGTACTCATTTTTGGTGTAGGCTGAGTGAACCTCAGGGCCATATGCACCTCCGGAAGTGGAAATCTCGTTTCTTAAATTTTACGACTTCCTGACTGGGCATTCGAACCCACGTCCTTCCGGGCGTACCGAGCACGCCTTTACCGCCTCGGCCAGACAGCCCCCTTTCATATATTCATGGGTCTTCAAGATCTTCAGTACTTCTGTATACTAGGACCCCGATTATAGGAACTGCGATAAACGGAACAAAACTCCGCACTATGCGAATCTTATCTGTAAGCACAATATACTTCTTTTATTACGGTTCATAAACGTTTTGTTATTAATACTAGGTTGTATTAAGAGCATAAAAGCGCGATCTCCGGGACTGAATTGCAAATTTTCTTTTGATTACTGCGCGTTAAACTATGGTGGTACAATGGTTCGACCAATAACTCGAAGTATTTACAACCAAGTGGGAGGGCAGATTAGAAGTGCTCGTCTCCGAGCGCGCAGCAGGAAGGCTATAAAATTTCCTTACTCATTCCTTTAGTAGTTCGGTGTGCGAGTGGTTAGCGATCGCTGCTTTTGTTCAAAGTTATATAACTTGAGCCTTAGTTTATAAGAGTATATTAGAATATAATACAGTACAGCGCGAATTAAAATTAGATATCAAGTATCAATTGACGGACTTCTTCGCTCCAAATGAATGAAAGTCTGTACATTTGCGAAATAAGTAGATACAGTGGTACCGGTTTTAGTTCCATTCCAAAAGAAGCCGAATTCATCCAGGTTACCATCTGCACCAGTAGAGAACTAACAGGTATTTTTTATTATTATACATTATTTTAAGTATAAATAAGATAGGGGCCCATATTTCGTCCCCTTAGCAGATTTGGACTTGTAGAAATTCTGGAATTTTATGAACAAGGCTAGAAATGGGTGTATATATATATTACTGAATATGTTCTCCACTTACGGGCAAGTTGCAATGAAACTTTTACAACGTAAGGTAGTCAATATTTGACATAAACACTACAAAAAGTAAACTACCAAAAATGTTATAGATGTTGATTCCCATAGGGAACCAGGCAGGCATCAAGTTTTGAAAATGAGACAAAGTCTCTCATAGTGCATTGGCACTGCCGGTGGCTCCAAGTAGCCTACGCAGTGACCTCCACAGTATACACTAGCCATGCGTCTCGGTAGGTGTGCTATTTACCAACTGATGAGCCCAAATTAGCACACTGGGGCGAAACGCTGACAACCAGGAGTAAGTTAGCTGGTAAATTTGTAATGTCCAATAACAGACCGACTATACTGGTTTTACCAAACATGTGTTCGTAATTTCGTCCCCCACCAAAGTTATGAAAAGTACAATATTAATGTTAATAGGATTTTTCCTTTCTAACCTTACCAAACACTTGAAATACTTGAAGGCCATTTATGACAAATGCTTTCTTGGTATTCTCTTTAATATAATTTTTCAGCGTTGCTCGTGGGATGTTAACCACTATACTTGTACGTTTGTAACACATTATCTGGTCCCTCACTGCCTTAATAGCCTTCTTCATATCCTCCTTATCCCACTGCTTGCGTTTACCCATTTGAAAATATTAATACACTTCATAAATTACAAATAAAATGAAGGGGGCGAAATTACGAACATTCTCTGATTCATTATAATGGCTGCTATAGTAACTCACGTCAACCACCTCACTGTAGCGATTACACGCCAGGAACTACACCACAGTCCAGTATTTCATACACATATCAGTGCTCACCCTAGGAATAACAGGCTCTTACTCTGAATCCTGCGCTAACTCAGCTCATCATGAAAAATGATTCCTCCTTGTACACGGAAACTAAACGTTGTGCAGTCAACCAACTTTCACGACAAGACAAGGGGATGACGCTATGCGTGTGCGTGCGGCTAAACATTAGGTACCAACCGTGCAAACTGGGAATCTCTAGGGGGACGAAATTAGGTGCGGGAATGGAATTTGGCCCCCCTACCTTATAGTATATATGAAGTATATCATATAAAATAGCTCAATTATTTAAGGTTAATGCTTGATAAATAGTGTAAAAGTGTTTGTTTACAATTTTCGTATCACAGGAAAACAAACCCTGTGTCTAGTACAGCTCATTACGAGCTTTAGCATGTCAAGACGACTGAAGATAGCCGGCAGATGACAGAGAATCACTTGTCATCGTGACGATATCCTCAGCAGTATTGTTTGCTTTTTCTCGACTGGCTCCACTGTCTCTCAAATCACACAGCTGCTTAGGTGGTCTCACGAGGCTGAACGAACCTCGTTCTTGTTCAGGGTTAAAAATCCTTAGATGAGCCATGAACTGAACCTGGAACCTTCAGGTAAGAGACAGGCACGTTTATCCTTCACCATAGGGATGGCATTTCCGTATCATGAAAGTGGAAATACCCCTTAAAATAATATTTCCTTGTTCAGATATGCTCGTAACCATTGACTGTTACCGAGTGTGACTGAATAGTCACCGAGCTCGATAACTGCAGTCGGTTAAGTGCGGCCAGCACCCAGTATTCGGGAGATGGTCGGTTAGAACCCCACTGTCGGCAGCCCTGAAGATGGTTTTCCGTGGTTTCCCACTTTCACACCAGGCAAATGCTGGGGCTGTACCGTAATTAAGGCCACGGCCGATTCATTCCGACTCCTAGGCCTTTCCTATCCCGTCGTCGCCATAAGACCTATCTGTGTCGGTGCGACGTAAAGCCAATTGTAAAAAAAAAAAAAAAAAACTGAATAGTCAGCCTAGTGGCTTTCGGTTTAGAGTGCCCTACGTTCGATTCCTGGACGGGCTAGTGTGTTCATCCGAGTCAGGTTAATTCGATACGCTCAGAGACTGAGTAGTTGTGATAGTCTTAATACGCACACACAACACGCCTCACTGCCAACCACAACAGAGACAGGTGATAGGTTAATACATCATTCCATATAGGGTTGGCGCCAGGAAGTGCATCTGGTCGTAAAACAGGATCACGCTCAGTCGTGTGACGGGGAGTAAACTCACGAACTCATAAGACGGCAGAGAAAAAACTGATGATGATGATGATTGTTGTTTAAAGGGACCTAACATTAAGGTCATCGGCCCCAAATGGTACGAGATGAAACGAAATGTAATAATAATTACATTTAAATATTACCCGCTCACTAGAATGTAAAAGAAGGTGATGATGATGATGAAGAAGAAGACGATTATTTTTTAAAGAATTTACTTTACGTCGCACCGACACAGACAGGTCTTATGGCGGCGATGGGATAGGAATGGATGGGAAAGGGCTAGGAGTGGGAAGGAAGCGGTCGTGGCCTTACTTGAGGTACAGCCCCAGCTTTTGCCTGGTGTGAAAACATGGAAAACTATCAGGGCTGCCGACAGTGGGGTTCGAACCCACTATCTCCCGGATGCAAGCTCGCAGCTGCTCGCAGCTGCTCGCCCCTAACCGCACGGCCAACCTGCCCGGTATGAAGAAGACGATTATGTATTTTAAATAATCACTGGATCTTACTGGCAATATCTTATTTACTTATAAAATGATTAAAAGTATATTAAAATGGAACAAGGCATTGCCTTTGAAATGAAATAATGTAAGTTATGTCATTCAAATTAAAAGTTTGAGGAACATTTAAAATATACCAAGACAGACTAAAACAGAAGTAATAGAATAAAAAATCAGTTAACAACAAAATAAACAATTAAAAATTAGTAGAAAATCAATCAATCAATCAATCAATACTGATCTGCATTTAGGGCAGTCGCCCAGGTGGCAGATTCCCTATCTGTTGTTTCCTAGCCTTTTCCGAAATGATTTCAAAGAAATTGGAAATTTATTGAACATCTCCCTTGGTAAGTTATTCCAATCCCTAACTCCCCTTCCTATAAATGAATATTTGCCCCAGTTTGTCCTCTTGAATACCAACTTTATCTTCATATCGTGATCTTTCCTACTTTTATAAAGGCCATTCAAACTTATTCGTCTACTAATGTCATTCCACGCCATCTCTCCTCTGACAGCTCGGAACATACCACTTAGTCGAGCAGCTCTTCTTCTTTCTCTCAATTCTTCCCAACCCAAACATTGCAACATTTTTGTAACGCTACTCTTTTGTCGGAAATCACCCCGAACAAATCGAGCTGCTTTTCTTTGGATTTTTCCAGTTCTTGAATCAGGTAATCCTGGTGAGGGTCCCATACACTGGAACCATACTCTAGTTGGGGTCTTACCAGAGACTTATATGCAATCTCCTTTACATCCTTACTACAACCCCTAAACACCATCATAACCATGTGTAGAGATCGGTACCTTTTATTTACAATCCCATTTATGTGATTACCCCAATGAAGATCTTTCCTTATATTAACACCTAGATACTTACAATGATCCCCAAAAGGAACTTTCACCACATCAACGCAGTAATTAAAACTGAGAGGACTTTTCCTATTTGTGAAACTCACAACCTGACTTTTAACCCCGTTTATCAACATACCATTGCCTGCTGTCCATCTCACAACATTTTCGAGGTCACGTTGCAGTTGCTCACAATCTTGTAACTTATTTATCACTCTATAGAGAATAACATCATCCGCAAAAAGCCTTACCTCCGATTCCACTCCTTTACTCATATCATTTATATATATAAGAAAACATAAAGGTCCGATAACACTGCCCTGAGGAACTCCCCTCTCAACTATTATAGGGTCAGACAAAGCTTCACCTACTCTAATTCTCTGAGATCTATTCTCTAGAAATATAGCAACCCATTCAGTCACTCTTTTGTCTAGTCCAATTGCACTCATTTTTGCCAGTAGTCTCCCATGATCCACCCTATCAAATGCTTTAGACATGTCAATCGCGATACAGTCCATTTGACCTCCAGAATCCAAGATATCTGCTATATCTTGCTGGAATCCTACAAGTTGAGCTTCAGTGGAATAACCTTTCCTAAAACCGAATTGCCTTCTATCGAACCAGTTATTAATTTCACAAACATGTCTAATATAATCAGAAAGAATGCCTTCCCAAAGCTTACATACAATGCATGTCAAACTTACTGGCCTGTAATTTTCAGCTTTATGTCTATCACCCTTTCCTTTATACACAGGGGCTACTATAGCAACTCTCCATTCATCTGGTATAGCTCCTTCGACCAAACACTAATCAAATAAGTGCTTCAGATATGGTACTACATTCCAACCCATTGTCTTTAGTATACCCCCAGAAATCTGATCAATTCCAGCCGCTTTTCTAGTTTTCAACTTTTGTATCTTATTGTAAATGTCATTGTTATCATATGTAAATTTTATTACTTCTTTGGCCTTAGTCTCTTCCTCTATCTCGACATTATCCTTGTAACCAACAATCTTTACATACTGCTGACTGAATACTTCTGCCTTTTGAAGATCCTCACATACACACTCCCCTTGTTCATTAATTATTCCTGGAATGTCCTTCTTGGAACCTGTTTCTGCCTTAAAATACCTATACATACCCTTCCATTTTTCACTAAAATTTGTATGACTGCCAATTATGCTTGCCATCATGTTATCCTTAGCTGCCTTCTTTGCTAGATTCAATTTTCTAGTAAGTTCCTTCAATTTCTCCTTACTACCACAGCCATTTCTAACTCTATTTCTTTCCAGTCTGCACCTCCTTCTTAGTCTCTTTATTTATCTATTATAATAAGGTGGGTCTTTACCATTCCTTACTACCCTTAAAGGTACAAACCTGTTTTCGCATTCCTCAACAATTTCTTTAAACCCATCCCAGAGTCTGTTTACATTTTTATTTACCGTTTTCCACCGATCATAGTTACTTTTTAGAAACTGCCTCATACCTGCTTTATCAGCCATATGGTACTGCCCAACAGTCCTACTTTTAAGACCTTCCTTTCTATCGCATTTATTTTTAACTACCACAAAAACAGCTTCATGATCACTAATGCCATCTATTACTTCAGTTTCCCTATAGAGCTCATCTGGTTTTATCAGCACCACATCCAGGATATTTTTCCCTCTGGTTGGTTCCATCACTTTCTGAATCAGCTGTCCTTCCCATATTAACTTATTTGCCATTTGTTGGTCATACTTCCTGTCGTTCGCATTTCCTTCCCAATTTACATCTGGCAAATTCAGATCTCCCGCTACAATCACATTTCTTTCCATGTCGTTTCCCACATAGCTGACTATCCTATCAAATAATTCCGAATCCGCATCAGTGCTACCCTTTCCCGATCTGTACACTCCAAATATATCAAGTTGCCTATTATCTTTAGAAATGAGCCTTACACCTAGAATTTCATGTGTCTCATCTTTAACTTTTTCGTAGCTTACAAATTCTTCTTTCACCAGAATGAAAACTCCCCCTCCCACCTTTCCTATCCTATCTCTACGATACACACTCCAGTGCCGTGAGAAAATCTCTGCATCCATTATATCATTTCTCAGCCATGATTCAACTCCTATTACAATATCTGGTAAATATATATCTATTAAATTACTTAATTCTATTCCTTTCTTTACAATACTTCTACAGTTCAGCACTAACAATTTTATGTCATCCCTACTTGATTTCCAGTTCCCTGTTCCCTTATCACCGCTCCCTAGGCCATCCCGTTTCCCTGAATGTACCTCCCTATTACCCTTCCAAACAAATTTCCTAACTTATACGTACCACTGCGGTTTAAATGAAGGCCATCCGAGCGCAGATCCCTATCTCCTACCCACCCATTAGGATCTAGAAATTTCACTCCCAGTTTCCCACATACCCACTCCATAGTCTCATTTAAATCCCCAATCACCCTCCAGTCAGTATCCCTCCTGCACAGTATTCCACTAATAACAATCTCCGCTTTCTTAAACTTCACCCGTGCTGCATTTACCAGATCCCACACATCTCCAACTATGTTGGTACTTATATCAGCTTGCCTTACGTTGTTGGTACCAACGTGAAACACTACCACCTTCTCCTTCCCCTCCTCCCTCTCTTCTACTTTCCTCAACATCTGCCTCAACCTAATTCCTGGATAACATTCTACCCTGGTTCCCTTTCCTCCACACACTTTCCCCACGTGTCTAACGATGGAATCCCCCATGACCAGAGCCTCAACCCTACCCACCTCATTTGATCCCCTCCCCTCCTGGTCAGCCCTATCTTTCCTGATAGCTGCAGAAGCTACTTCCTCCTCCCTTTTCTCCTTCCCATGACCCTGTTCCACCTGTCGTTTCCTATCCTCTACTCTACATTTCCCTTTCCTACCTTTTCCCTTCCTCCTACTTCCATGCATCTCAGCAACAGTTCCCTGTCCCTCATCTTCCCTCTGTTGTTCTACCTGGAGTGACTCGTACCGATTTCGCACAGACACCTGTCCTGAATTCTGATCCTGAATATAGCCCTTGGCCTGCAATCTCCTTCCCCTTAGAACATTAGACCACCTGTCTTCTACAACTCCTCCCTTTCCTTCCCCTCCCTCTTGTACACCTACTGTAACCTGTACATTGTTCGAGGGAGTCCTATCTTCCTTCCTGTCTTCTGTGAGAATCCTAATTATCTCCCTCAAACTTTCCAACTCCTCCCTCATACCCCTCAATGCCTCACCACACCCACAATAAGTACACTCGCGCTCCTTAGCCATTCTTTACGGGGGGAAAATTATAAATTAAAAAAATAAAGTAACTTATTTGCAAAAAAATAAATGAACGGAGGGATATATTGTCTGGGATAGTACACAACAATAAGGTAATTAATATACGACTACACTACAATACTACTTAGTCGTGCTCTATTTTTTTTATCCTACAAACCCTAACAGGATAAAAACTGCTGTTAATTACTGAATATCGAAAGTAATACACAAGAACTACACAATTCCAAACTGCAATTAAGCCTATCCTAATTTCAACAATATTTTAGTAAGAGTTTCTACGGATACCTCTACTACACCAGTACTACACAAATATTTTACAATAATAAAATAAGCACACTAAATTCTAATAGTATATTACTCGTATACTACTGTACAGTACACTACAGTAATTTGTAAACTACTTTCAGACGTATCCTAATTACGATACCGGTACCGTACCGTATGTCACTACTTAGCACAACAGAAATGAAATTTGCAAGAACTACTGAACTCAAAGATTACCAACGAAGCTAAATGCTTAGACAAATTATTATTAGTATTAGGGTCTAATAGATACACACGAAAGATAACACACGAATATAGCAGGCAAGATACGGCACTATCTAAATGTACCGTACTGTATCTATACTACAATGTATCTACACTACACTATACTGCGTTTGGTTAAATGCTAAAGTATCAAAAGGATTGCCGTACACGAAGAAAAACACGAATATAACTGGCAAGATACTATCTAATATATTATACCTTATCTTCACTACAATTCTACTGAAATGTGGTTATGTAATTATTACAGCTGGTGGATTAGGCTACTATTATTTTCCCTACTCCACGGGACGGAGAAAGAAAAAGTGTCCTTAATTAGGCCTACTGAAAAATACGAGGTTGTCTACAATAATTTCTCAAATATTTCTGTCAAAACTACTACTACTATTACTCCAGGGACTTGAACCAATTACTGGGATATATGAACTTCATTATTATTAGCCAACCGCTCATAAATACTGAAAGATCGAGGGAGCGAAATATAAATTACGGATACTAACTACCTACTCAGAAGTACAAATGAATGGAATACAAGGTCAGCTGATTTTTATTTACTTGACTACACTACACACTTTGTTCACGACTGTAGACAACAATGCAATATTTGAATATGAGGAGCGACAATAATCAATAATAATACGACTGATAACTATTACCGTGTAATCTCTTTAACTTCTTTTTAAATGGAAGTTTACAGGCGTATCGTGTTTTTTTAATGTAGTAAATTATTACCTTCGCGATAGTTTGAACGTATATCTATACGAAATACCGGAGAAGTTGCTGCAGAAGTTACGGTACTATTCCTTATGATAATCTGCCTTTGTAAGTACAACCAACGAACCTACAGATACCGGTATTTACAAGTATTTTTAAAGTTAATATTGTTAACCTAAAGTATTACCTAAACCTAAATTCGAAACAAGGTGCACCTAGCTAGCCTACTTAACCTAGAAAACGTAATTTACTGAAGACCAACTGAATTACTTGTTACAAAATTTAAATAATTATTACTACTCCCAATATCTACCAACAAGCACTAAACACCACTATATAAACAGCACTAAATGAATCAGATATACACAAAATTAAGCTATTTCAATAGGTTTTCACTACTTTATCACTACAATAATGCAAGAGCTCTCTCAACAGCCAACCGTTCTCAAGCGCATCCAACAATCCAAAATTGACTTTTAAACACGATAAAACAGGCCACTATCCCTCATAAAACGGATGACAAGGTATACTGACAGTTCGCTATCTCGTAACATGAGGGAGATTGTTCCGGAAGTTTTAGACTACGGCGCAGATCGGCCAGGTCCGTGCACTCCGTAAGTATGTATACTACGGTCAGATGATCACCGCAAGTACACAGCGGAGGGAGAGCTTCTCCCTTCAGTAAATATGAAACGGCATAATACCACTGCTTCTCTCCGAAAAACCCGAAGAGAAGTCTTCGATACCTTCGTAGTTTAATTGTTCTCAGGTTTATTGAAAGAGGGGTGGCCTGCCACTCCGTCTCCCAATGGTGCATCACCAAATGTCTCACCTGAGAACGAATATCACTGGCTAGAACCTTGTGAGGCAACGGGGGAAAGGTGACCGCCTCCTTGGCAGCCCTATCAGCTGACTCGTTTCCTGGTACACCCATGTGGCTTGAGAGCCACAAAAACATTATTCTGGTGCTAGCACACAAGCACCCGGCCAGCAGGTCGTGGATCCGCTGCACCAGAGAGTGCCACGGGAAACATGCATCAATACATTGTAACGAGCTCAAGGAGTCAGTACACAGCGGAAAGCGCTGTTGGTCATTGGACAGCTGCTGCGTACACACTACAGGTTTCTGGTAGAGGAAGAATAAACCTCTTACTATCAACAACGAACGCACAACCTACTTTCTGTTCTGCCCTCGAACTATCCGTGTAAATAACTACTGAACCTCCATACAAAGGACAAGAAGAGCCTCCGATAAATGGAGGGGACCGTGTTCACATTTGGGCCGGTGTGCAGATCCAGGATGATTTCAGGACGTCGTATTAACCACGGAGGTACCTTACTTGGTCGTCTAACAAGACAAGGAACTGAAGGTACATCAAAAAATCTATAACTGCTATCCAAACGTATACCAGCCGGCCGCGTTGCTCGTGGATAAGCAGCGTACAGCCAATGGTTTCCATTGTGGAATACGCAGGGATAGCTTGCAGTATAGGTCTATGGTGTTCGTTGGCGCCTCACGTGTAAAGGCGTTACACCAGATCCAGCGAGGAGGCTAGCGATGGGTTTTTTACTGAATGCTTCCGTTGCCAACCTAACTCCCCTGTGGTAGATGCTGTTCAGTTTCACAAGGACGCTTTGCCTTTCTGATCAATATGCTGCACTATCGTTGTCTAACCTGGATAGCATATTTGCACTATAAAATCGTAGGAGAATCCCGCGGTCTGCTCTTCTCCTTCCCCCACAAAATGGTAGTGCCGCTAAAAATCTTAACATATTCAGAAGCTTAGCGCATAGATGCACGTGTGGCTCCGAAGATAATTCACTATGGAAAAGGAGCCCAAGAAATTGGTATGTGACAACAACAGGAAGAGTGTAGCCCCCCCCCCCGCCCCTTCTTACTATAGCTCAGGATGGGAGTGAAGAGTGCGTTTCCGGCAGAAGTGAACAACAGAGGTCTTTGCAGCTGAAAACCGAAAGCTTTATTCTAAGCTCCAATGTTCCACTCTTCTAATAGGTTGCTGTAATTGTCGCTCTGCGACTGCCATATTTGTATGTGCTACGAGGCTGAAAATAAAGTACTGGCAATATTGACAGAACGCAATTTTTAATGAACTAACAAGTATTGCATTCATTTAGTCTAGTCACCCGCCAAGTGTGTTACCTTCTGCCGAATGTCGGGAAGCCGATGGGGACAGTTGGCAAGGCTTTCTATGTTGATGACAGCGACGGAGCACCCTACTTCTCAGAGTATGCAGATGCCACGTCAGGAAGTCGGTGGCCTCGGACGGGTTACTTCAACTCCGGAAACAGGTCGAAGTCACAAGGACTCATGTCTAGTGAGTACGGAGGGCGTTGCAAGACCTTCCTAGGCCACCGTTGCAATAAGAGTTTGACATTGTTTGCGACATGGCAACGTGCGTTGTGTTGCGATAATTTAATAATTGTGATTATAAAGGATCGTAGTCATACTAAATAATGTCAGGGAAGCGTGTGAAAGAAATCAGAGGACCATGGTAGGTACAAAACAAGTACAAATATTTGTCAAGTTTTAATAAATGAATATATCGGAGTATTGAAGAAATAATTTACAAAGAAGACCAAAAAAGGGAAAGATTGAAACACCAAGAAAAGAGAAAAGTCACTACACAACTAATTATGTTTTCTTTTGTTTTGAGTCACCAAATGTTTGTTTTGAACATGGATTTCAGAGAATAAATGCAAAATCGAATACAAATGACACCAAAGTAGAGATTAAAACCTAAACAAAAACTGAAAGAAAAAAAGCGAACGCGAATGGAAAAAGGATAGGGACGAGGAAGGCGAAAAAGGGACCGGCAAGAGGAAAGGGAAGAAAATAAAACGGGAATAAGCAAAACACTAAGGGGGAAACACTAAGGACGGATAAAACGCTCCACTGAGTCATTCACTGCGTTTTCAGCCACTGAAATTATTCATGATAAAACACTGTTGCCAAGGAACAAGAGAAAGAATTCAAAGATTTTAAATGTCCAGACGAAAATACCGAAATGTCCCGAAGGGCCGCCGAAAAGATATTAAAATATGGGTAACATCCTTAGCTGCCTTGTAGAAAGAGTTCCAGTTTAAACTAGCGTGACCAGCACGCTGCGAAGAAAGCAAGTAAGAGTCTGCACACACCAGCACAGTCGAATCCCTGTCTGATGAGTCGGGGAAAAATGCGAGTTTATTTTGCAGAGAGAGTTGGCGTGTGGAGCATACTGGAAGTATCACGAGGTGTAAATTGGCAGGTGTGACGTGGTGATGTGACGTAACAGGCGGTCCGGAGCAAGTTGATGCTCGCCAGTACAGCAGCTGACGCCGAGAAGAGCTGGTCGAAAGAACCAGTGAACAATGTTTGTCCATATATGAGCGTGTAGTGGACAGTAGTAGCACGGGAGGGGACATTGCAGTTGCCATGCAACACGGTAGGGCGATCGTCTCACAATAAACGTGGACGCTTGCGCCGACATAGCCGGACGCAGATGTCGCTCCAAAAATCGGCAATAGTAGTCACTGTTTACGGTTTGTCCCTCAGGCACAGCATGCGTAAGAATAACACCCTCATAGTTGTATGCCACAATCGGCGTAAGCTTCACCCGACTGGGTTCCTGTAGAAATTTCTGTAGACGTGGCGAACCTGGATGATGCCATTCATTCGATTGACGCTTTAATTTAGGCTCTACGCTCGTGACCACATCTTATCAATGGCGACAATACGCTGCAGATACGCGTCTCCTTCGTTGCGGTATTTATCTAGGTGGATGCCAGCCAGTGCATACCGATGCCATTTCTGTACGTCAGTGAATTGATGTGGAACACAAAGGGACGCAATTTCCCCCATGTTAAGACATTTCGTCAGAATGTGCCACACCGTTTGATGACTGAGACCAACCTCTACGGATAATTCCCGGACAGTCCATCGATGGACTACAAAGACGAGACCACTCACAATGTCAATCTGATCTTGAGGAATGGACAGTCGATTTGTGTGGAGCAAATCCGCAGTCTCATTCTGACCCGCACGAAACGCCTTGACCCATCGTGCAACCGTCCTATACGGTAATCCATTCTCGCCACAGGTGCACGTAATCCTCGATAACATTCTGATGCATTTTTTGCCACAGGCAACATCGAATTTAATCCACGAACGCTGATAACCTTTTGGAACCATGCTTCAGAGCGGTGAAATCGACACTCTTCACTTCAACGCACACAGCAAAAACACTCCAAACTGGATGCACGTCAAATGCACACTACGCATCGACAACAGTGCCACTTTATCGCTCCCGGATCCTATTTGCGCATGCTCGATCCCCTGCAAGTGTCTGGACTACGTTGCCACTACTTTATTTACAACCCTCGTATAATGCAGAGCAAAATCATCTACACATATCGACGGTACTACTGCTGAACCAGCAGCAGCGACAACTCCATTTATAGCAATCGCGAACAGAGTGACACTAAGAACCGATGCCTGTGGAACTCGATTTTCCTGAACTTGATATTGCGAATACGCATCCCTACTCGAACGCGGAATACACTGAGGGACACAATTTCGCAACCAAAACTGACATGTTACCTCGGAATTTCCATTGATGCAGGACTGAAACGATGCCATATCGTCACGGTGTATCATAGGCCTTATCTAAACCGAGGACAAGAGCCACCAAATGTTGTTTTCGGAGAAACGCGTCCTGGATAGAACTCTCCAGGCGTATCAAGTGGTCAGTGGTAAGGCGGGTAGCTCGGAACCCGCACTGGTATTCGGGGACAAAAGTCCTCCTTTATTCAAACATCACACAAGTCGGCGATTCGCCATCCTCTCAAATAGTTTACCGCAGAGAGTAAGTGAGACAAATAGGCCTGTAACTTCCTGCATACCTAGAATCTTTGTTAGGCTTGAGGAGATGAATTACAATTCCATCCCATCGCTATGACAGACACTCACCCTCTCTCCAGATTCGGTTGAACACGCGAAGAAGATATATTCGGCCATCCTCGCTGAGGTGTTTCAACCATCTTCTTATGGACATTATCTGGTCCGGGAGCCGTGCAAAGCGCCAAGGAGCTGCGGAGTTCCCACTCCGTAAATGGCACGTTATAATCCTCTGAAGCTTGAGTGGCAAAACTCAGATGATGGCGTTCTGCCTCCAGCTTCAGAGCCAGGAAATCAGGATGGTGATTCCCGGAACCAGCCACATCTGCGAAATGACTTGCTAGATGATTAGCAACCGTGGGTGGATCAGTTACGATACTGCCTGCAATGGAAATTCCCAGTACTGAGGATGGTCGTAGTTCTCCCAAAATGCGTCTAAGTTTAGTCCACACTTGAGATTACTTACTTTCTTACTTTCTTACTCTGTCGAATAAGAACTCGCACCTTAGCGCGATGTTTTTTAAATGCTACCAAGTTGGCCGCAACGTCATGTGAGTATAATGGTGTGTGAGTAAGAGAGACGAAAACACGTTGCTTCTGCGCAGGTGACGTAACGCGGGGAGCACTGCGAGAAACTGGCTCCGTGCCTACATGGCTTGTCGCTGTTGTACTTTTAGTGTGTTAAACATGCGTTATGTATTGAAATACATAATTTGAAGCTCTTTTATTCTTCTCATTAATCTGCACGGATCACACTTTTGAAAATGCCGGGCTGTGCAGTAGCAGGCTGTTTAAGCTACTACAGGAAAACCAAAGGATCATACACAAAGTATTTTTCATTCCTGAAACATTAAGATCTTGCCAGACTGTGAGAAAACGCTTGTCGGCGCAATGATAAATTTAGTGTGAAACACGGAACGTATTAATATGATAAATTATTATTGTCTTTATTCGATACATGCTGTGTTAAGTTAATACAAAGTTTGTTATTACTTTAGGTCGAGTTTGCGCGCTTTATATCGCTATGACGTGCTTTGGAATCCCTTTAAGGCAACAACTTCTAAATTATCGAAAAAAAAGCAGCCGTGAATTAAAACCGGACGTATGGGACTATACTACTACGAGGGAATATATTAACTCCTAATAGTGGCAGGAGGGTTGAGAGAGAAAAACAGAGAAATCGACATAAGGATGTAGCTGAACTTCTAAGATCGCCGGCTGCTGATTTGAACAGGTGAGTGAAGAAACGGTCCGCCTCTGTAGTGTAGTGGTTAGTGTGATTAGCTGCCACCCCCAGAGGCCCGGGTTCGATTCCCGGCTCTGCCACGAAATTTGAAAAGTGGTACGAGGGCTCCATTTAGCCTCGGGAAGTCAACTGAGTAGAGGAGAGTTCGATTCCCACCTCAGCCATCCTGGAAGTGGTTTTCCGTGGTTACCCACTTCTCCTCCAGGCAAATGCCGGGATGGTACCCAACTTAAGGCCACGGCCGCTTCCTTCCCTCTTCCTTGTCCATCCCTTCCAAACTTCCCATCACCCCACAAGGCGCCTGTTCAGCATAGCAGGTGAGGCCGCCTGGGCAAGCTACTGGTCATTCTCCCCAGTTATATCCCCTGACCCAATGTCTCACGCTCCAGGACACTGCCCTTGAGGCGGTAGAGGTGGGATCCCTCGCTGAGTCCGAGGGAAAAACCAACCCTGGAGGGTGAACAGATTAAGAAGAAGAGTGAAGAAGCAAACTAAATACATGTTTAAACGTTATATTACATTCCATTTCTTCAACTGAAATAATAAATAACGTGTTTATGTTAATTTTAGGGAAGATGAAACTGAAGAAAAGGAGGACTATAACGGAGAAAATGGAACTAACGAGTTGGATGATTTGAGAAGAAAGATCCTACCGTTGGAAAGAGAAAATAGTGACTCGCTTTCGCTCGTTGGGGGCTGCGCCCCCAAACCCCCAATTCCTCTATATTTCAAGTGCTCACATGGAAAACTACTGTGACGAAAAGGTACTTCGTTACGAAGAACGAATTCGCCACCAGACGGCGCATATATTCGCGTACATATTTGGTCCTGTAATATTTTCTCGTACCGTATATTCACGATTTATAGACGAGGTAGCGTTAAACGTTCCGACGTGGTGAAAATTACGTACGATTCTCACAAGATAAGAAATTATTTTCCTAACGTAACGGGGAGCTATAATCTTGAAACTTGGAAGGTTTATTGTGGTTGAAACGCTCTATATTTCCGTTATTTGATGTTTTGTCGTATCTGTTCGAGTTGACCGTAGATTGGTTTAGAACCTTGGATTAGGAGGACAGGGTTTACGTATTACTTTCGTTTTTCCATGTTTACAGGGTGCTAGAATCATGCATTTGGTCACTTGTGGCCCACAAACGTTCCAATGAGCCTGCCAAATTTCATGATTCTATCGGTCTTATAAGTGTGTAAAACAGTAAATTAATTACGAAAACTGTAAAAAATTGACGTTAATCTGAAAAATGGAGTTCTATCCAAGGCATAAGGGATCATGATACTACTAAAATTCCCGGGACCGAAGTTGTAGAACCCTTCATGATGGTATCCGAACGTCTTGTCCATTTGGCGGTACGACTTACAGTTTAGCCACCAAAATTATCGAAACGTTACTTAGCACCATAATGAAAATAGCTTCCAGATTTGGATAACTTCTGGAGATGAAAACGTTAAACAATTCAACTCCTTAGAATTTCTCCGTCGGTTGCAGGCCAAAGATGTAACTGCGACAAATTTTAATTCTTTGGCGCACTGCAACATATCGTCCAAAATTTAGTTTAAGGCAAGGGAAGTAAAAATAACACAAAATCAACATATGAAACTTTTCCACAATACAGCCTATTTGCTATCATATTGTCAAATTTTAAGTTTCTAGCTCATGCCGAAGTGGGTAAACATTTATGCCAGCCAGTGAGCCAAACAGTTTTATATATATAATATAGAGCCAGGCAATGTGCACGCTAAATAGTGGAGACTTTGGTTAGGAAATTGATTGCGGTAAAACGGTACGTCGTATCAAAGTATGGATTGCGCCATCAGACGACCCCTTTAGTCTTCTACATTACCGTCTTAGGCCTTTTCTAGTATCTTGCGTATTTATACCAAGGAAGGAGGTGAACATATTGATCCATGTCAAATTTCGACCGCTTTAAACAAGTTGAAAAGAGATTTTGCCAACTTAGCAGACACCTACACTCTTGAAGCTTGGCACGCTGGACGACAATATAACGACCTACAATTTTGGTTGTTTGAGGTTTTGCCGTATCTCCATGGTCTTCACCATAAATTGATTACGGTACATACATTATGCTGAAATTAAGGTAGCGTTTCTAGGTAAGTTATTCCTTCAGTTTCCCATACATTCATAGCAGTAGAATAATCAAAGTCGGTCTACATATGGCCAATGGTCGTGTCAGGGAGCGTGCTGAATTTAGTGTCTATCTGTCTTATGAGTGTGTTAATCAGTAAAAAATGTATGGAAATTTAACAAAATTGATAAAAACCGGGGAAATGAAGGTCAGTCTAAGGTAGAAGGGGTCGAGATGCGACAAAAAGTCATACGACCAAAATTGTAGACATCTTAATTTTAGGACGCGAAAGTGCAATCAGTTCATTGATAGCAATTACCGTTCAGCCACAAAATAGCTCTAAACGAAAGTCTGCATCGTCATTAAATTTGGCTTCATATTTCGATTTTTCAGTGGGTTAATTATTCAAAATTTGAACTTGTTGCGATTTCTTCGTCGGTTACAGGCTTGGATCTAGAGCATTGCCAAATATTGATTTTGTAGGGCACTGCACCATGGCGTCCGCCATTTTGTTTGGGGGGAGGGGTGCAGAGGATTTTGATTGGGTGGTGGAGGGGTAAATATGAGAAAATGGAATGTTTTGGAATTTTTTCTTGGCTTACAGCCCAATTTCTATCATATTGATTAATTTCAATTCCTGGATCATCTGGATGGGCCTAACACGAAATTTGAGTCTGATAATTTGATTGGGCGGGGAGAGGGTTAAATATGAAAAATTTGAACTAAATTTGAATTTTTCCTTGGGTTGCAACCTAATAGCCATCACATCGCCGAATCTCAAGATCGTAGATCATCTGGAAGGCTCTAACAAAAAAATTGAGCTCGATATATTGATTGGGCGGGGGGATTAAATATGAAAAATTTTAACTTTTTGGCATTTTCCTTGGGTTTCAGCCTAATAGCTATCAGACTGCCGAATTCCAATATTCTAGCGCATCTGGAACGGAAGGTTCTAAACCGAAATTTGAGTCCCATATTTTGATTCGGTGGGGGGATAAATATGAAAAATTTGAACTTTTTGGAATATTCCCTTGAGTTGCAGCCTAATTTATATCAGATTGCCAAATTTCAAGTTCGTAGCTCATCTGGAAGGGTCTAACGCGAAATTTCAGTCCGATAATTTGATTGGACGGAAAAGCGGCTAAATATGAAACATTTCAACTTTTTAGAATTTTTCCCAAGGTTGAAGCTTAATAGCTATCAGATTACCGAATTCCAGGTTTCTAGCTCATCCGGAACTGAAGGGTCTTACCCGAAATTTGAGTCCGATATTTCGATTCGGTGGAGGCTAAATATGAAAATTTTGAACTTTTTGGAATTCTTAATTGGGTTACAGCCAAATAGCTATCAGGCAGCCGAATTTCAAGTTCCTAGCTCATATGGAAGGGTCTAACACGAAATTTCAGTCCGATATTTTGATTGGGCGGAAGGGGGCTAAATATGAAAAATTTCCACTTTTCGGAATTTTTCCTTGGTTTGCAGCCTAATAACTGTCAGACTGATGAATTTCAAGTTCTTGGCTAATCTGCAAGGGTGTAACACCGAAATTTGAGTGATTCTGCGCGGGGGGGGGGGGCTAAATACAAAAAATTTGAACTTTTTGGAATTATCCCTTGGGACACACCCTAATAGCTATCAGAGTGCCACATTTCAAGTTCCTAGCTCATCTGGAAGGGCCCAACACGAAATTTCACTCCGATATTTTGATTGGGCGGAAGGGGGGCTAAATATGACAAATTTCAACTTTCTGGAATTTTTCCTTGGGTTGCAGCCTAATAGCTATTTGATTGCCGAATTTCAAGTTCCTAGCTAATCTGCAAGGCTGTAACACGAAATTTGAGTGATTCGGCGAAGGGGGGCTAAATACAAAAAATTTGAACTTTTTGGAATTTTCCCTTGGGTCACACCCTCATAGCTACCAGATTGTCACATTTCAAGTTTCTAGCTCATCTGGAAGAGCCTAACACGAAATTTCACTCCGATATTTTGGTTGGGCGGAAGGGGGGCTAAATATGAAAAATTTCAACTTTTTGGAATTTTTCCTTGGGTTGCAGCCTAATAGCTATTCGACTGCCGAATTTAAAGTTCCTAGCTCATCTGCAAGGGTGCAACACGAAATTTCAGTATTTCGGCGAAGGGGGGGCTAAATACAAAAAAATTGTACTTTTTGGAATTTTCCCTTGGGACACACCCTAACAGCTATCAGATTGCCACATTTCAAGTTCCTAGCTCATGTGGAAGGGCCCAACACGAAATTTCACTCCGATATATTGATTGGGCGGAAGGGGGGCTAAATATGAAAAATATCAACTTTTTGGAATTTTTCCTTGGGTTGCAGCCTAATAGCTATTTGATTGCCGAATTTCAAGTTCCTAGCTAATCTGCAAAGGTGTAACACCGAAATTTGAGTGGTTCGGCGAAAGGGGGGCTAAAAACAAAACATTTGAACTTTTTGGAATTTTTCCTTGGGACACACCCTAATAGCTATCAGATTGCCACATTTCAAGTTCCTAGCTCATCTGGAAGGGCCTAACACGAAATTTCACTCCGACAATTTGATTGGGCGGAAGGGGGGCTAAATATGAAAAATTTCATATTTTTTGGAATTTTTCCTTACGTTGCAGCCTAATAGCTATTTGATTGCCGAATTTCAAGTTCCTAGCTAATCTGCAAGTTTGTAACACCGAAATTTGAGTGATTCGGCGAAGGGGGGCTAAATACAAAAAATTTGAACTTTTTGGAATTTTCCCTTGGGACACACCCTAATAGCTATCAGATTGCCACATTTCAAGTTCCTAGCTCATCTGGAAGGGCCTAACACGAAATTTCACTCCGATAGTTTTATTGGGCGGAAGGGGGGCTAAATATGAAAAATTTCAACTTTTTGGAATTTTTCCTTGGGTTGCAGCCCAACAGCTATTTGATTGCCGAATTTCAAGTTCCTAGCTCATCTGCAAGGGTGTAACACGAAATTTGAGTGATTCGGCGAAGGGGGGCTAAATACAAAAAATATCAACTTTTTGGAATTTCCCCATGGGACACACCCTAATAGCTATCAGATTGCCGAATTTCAAGTTCCTAGCTCATCTGGAAGGGTTGAACACGAAATTTCAGGCTGATAATTTGATTGGACGGAAGGGGGGCTAAATATGAAAAATTTCAACTTTTTAGAATTTTTCCTTGGGTTGCAGCCTAAAAGCTATCAGACTGCCGAATTTCAAGTTCCTAGCTCACCTGGAAGTGGGCAAACATTAATGTCAGTGAGTGAGTGAGTGAGTGAGTTAGCCTTGCGGCTTTATATATATATAATAAGATAGAGCCAGGCAATGTGCACGCTAAATAGTGCAGGCTTTCGTTTGGAAATTTATTGTGAGCAAACGGTGCGTCGTATCGAGGTACGGATTGCGGCGTTAGACGACCCTTTTAGTGGTCTACATTGCTGCCTTAGGCGCTTTCTCCTATCCCGCATATTTATGCCATAGAAAGAGGTGAACGTTTCGATCCATGTCAAATTTCGCCCACTTTTCACAAATTGAAAAATAATTTTGCCAACTTGGCAGACAGCTACAGTCTTGAAACTTTGCAGGCAGGTTGGCGATGAAACGACCTATAATTTTGCTTATTTGAGTTTTTGCCGTATCTCAACGGGTTTCGCCATAAATTGCTTAAGAATCATAAATTAGGCCGAAATTTCAATAGTGTTTCCACATGTACCCTCCGTTTTCCCATACTTGCAAGGCAGCTAGAATAACGAAAGTCGGTCTACATATGGCCAATGACGTTGCCAAGGAGCGTCCTGAATTTCGTTCATCTATCCATCTTATGAGTGTGTGAATCAGTAAAATCATTTAGTGAAATTTAACAAAAATGAACGATCCCGGGAATATGAAGCTCAATCTAAGGTAGAAGGAGTCGAGATACGACAAAAAGTCATAGGACCAAAGTTGTAGATCTCTTCATTTTAGGGGATGAAAGTGCAGTCCGTTTATTGATAACAATTACCGTTTAGCCACAAGAGAGCTCGAAACGAAAGCCTGCACCGTCATTTAATTTGGCTTAATATTTCGAATTTTTTAGTGGATGAAATATTAAATATTTTAACTTTTTACAATTTCTACGTCGGTTACAGGCTAGGAGCTAGAACTTTGCCAAATATTAATTTTGTGGGGCACTGCATCACGGTATCCGCCATTTTGTTTGGGGGGAGGGGGGCAAAAATTTAAAATTTAAAATTTTTGGAATTTTTCCGTGGGTTACACGCTAATAGCTATCACCTTGCCAAATTTCAAGTTTCTAGCGCATCTGGAACTGAAGGATCTAACCCGAAATTTGTTTATTCCGTGGGGGGCTACGTACACAAAAATTCGAACTTTTTGGAATTTTTCCTTGGGTTACAGCCTAATATCTATCAGGTTGCCGAATTTCAAGTTCCTAGCTCGTCTGGAAGGGTCTAACACGAAATTTCTTTGATTGGGCGGAAGGGGGGCTAAATATAAAAAAAAATGTACTTTTTGCAATTTTTCCTTCGGTTGCACCCCAATAGCTACCAGACTGTAGAATTTCAAGTTCCTAGCTCACTTGGAAGTGGGCAAACATTAATGTCAGTCAGTGAGTCAGTCAGTGAGTCAGTCAATTAGCCTTGTGGCTTTATATATATAAGATAAGATAGAGCCAGGCAATGTGCACGCTAAATAGTGCAGGCTTTCGTTTGGAAATTTATTGCGAACAAACGGTGCGTCGTATCGAGGTACGGATTGCGGCGTTAGGCGACCCTTTTAGTGGTCTACATTACTGTCTTAGGCGCTTTCTCCTATCCCGCATATTTATGCCATAGAAAGAGGTGAACGTTTCGATCCATGTCAAATTTCGCCCACTTGTCACAAATTGAAAAATAAATTTGCCAACTTGCCAGACAGCTACAGTCTTGAAACTTTGCAGGCAGATTGACGATGAAACGACCTATAATTTTGCTTATTTGAGGTTTTGCCGTATCTCAACGGGTTTCGCCATAAATTGCTTAAGAATCATAAATTAGGCCGAAATATCAGTAGTGTTTCCACATGTACCCTCCGTTTTCCCATACTTGCAAGGCAGCTAGAATGACGAAAGTCTGTCTACATATGGCCAATGACGTTGCCAAGGAGCGTCCTGAATTTCGTTCATCTATCCATCTGATGAGTGTGTGCATCAGTAACATCATTTATGGAAATTTAAGAAAAATTACCAAAACCGGGAAAATGAAGCTCAATCTAAGGTAGAAGGGGTCGAGATACGACAAAAAGTCATAGGACCAAAGTTGTAGATCTCTTAATTTTAGGGGACGAAAGTGCAATCCGTTCATTGATAGCAATTACCGTTCGGCCACAAAATAGCTCGAAACGAAAGTCTGCACCGTCCTATATATTGAATCGGTGGGAGGGGGTTAATTATTAAAAATTTTAGCTTTTCGGATTTTTTCCAGGGGTTACAGCCTAATAACTATCAGATTGCTGAATTTCAAGTTCCTAGCTCATCTGGAAGGATATACCCCGAAATTTTAGTCCGATACTTTGATTGGGTGGAGGGGGGCTAAATAGGAAAAGATTCAGCTTTTTGCATTTTTTCCTGGTGTTACAGCCGAATAGCTATCAGATTACCGAATTTCAAGTTCCTAGCTCATCTGGAACAGAAGGGTCTGACCCGAAATTTGAGTCCGATATTTTGATTCCGTGGGGGGCTAAATACAAAAAAATTTAACTTTTTGGAATTTTTCCTTGGGTTACAGCCTCATATACATGAGGTTGCCGAATTTCAAGTTCCTAGCTCATCTGGAAGGGTCTAACACGAAATTTCTTTGATTGGGCGGAAGGGGGGCTAAATATAAAAAAATTCAACTTTTTGTAATTTTTCCTTTGGTTGCAGCCTAATAGCTATCAGACTGCCGAATTTCAAGTTCCTACCTCACTTGGAAGTGGGCAAACATTAATGTCAGTCAGTGAGTGAGTGAGTGAGTGAGTGAGTGAGTCAGTTAGCCTTGTGGCTTTATATATATAGGATTTAAGGAAAAATATGAACAGCTATTGAAGAATGAACGGGAATTACTACAACAAATAAAAAGGCAATTACTTCAATGTTCGGACATATTTTTTTCTCCAGGCAAAATAAACATTTTAATGAACTGTGAAAATAAAATCAAAAGTAAAAATGTTCCTTGGACTTCAGACGATAAATGAAATGAAATGGCGTATGGCTTTTAGTGCCGGGAGTGTCCGAAAACATGTTCGGCTCGCCAGGTGCAGGAACACCGTAGGCGACCTGCGCTTCGTGATGAGAATGATGATGAAGACGACACACATTCAGCCCCCGTGCCAACGAAATTAACCAATGATGGTTAAAATTCCCGACCGTACCGGGTATCAAACCAAGGACTCCTGTGACCAAAGGCCAGCACACTAACCATTTAGCCATGGAGGCGGACTTCAGACGATATACCAGCAGCGAT